>NC_069078.1:30457782-30760103 GCF_025698485.1 Gossypium arboreum
AAAGAAACAAACATATATGCATCACCATTTTAGCTAATTTTTATGCCAAAACATTCGTCATTTACATCATAACAATATTAACCGTTTTCCTACTTATAAACCTTACCAATTCATGCCAACATAAGATAAGATTATACCAAAACATTTCCTTCCATGCATCATTCAATCTCAAACTAAACTTACCAAAACTTACCTACTATAACATACCACATTTGCATATTAACATTACATACCCTAAGCCATTATCAATTATGAGTTTAAACACCAACTAGCTAGATCACATGGCTAAGTATTTACATCACAAAACATGATTCGACAACCACTAGCCTATACATGCCATACTTAAGAAATATCCGTTCTCAAAAGTACCAAAATAAGGTTCTATAGTGTGGTGACGATCCTTGAAGATCCCCGAGCTTGCAGTAGCATCGATATCTATAAAACAATGCAAACATACACAAAGTAAGCTTTCAAAAGCTTAGTAAGCTTGTACTAAAAACATCAACAGTACATAAAGTATGAAACATCAACACATAAGTACTTATATATTCTCAACTCATTCGACAAGTCCCTACCAACATCTATATGTTTATACCAAATTCAATGAACTTTTTTATGCATTATACTATCTACCACATAGGTATTATACTTACTTGATCATTCCTGTATTCATTCATTTTCATTCTCACCTCTTGTTCAGATATTTTAAAATTTTTTGAAGATCACCAATGCTTTAATCATCTGCACACTTAGTACTTTTAAGGTTAGCCGAAGCTATAATATTCCCACACACTTAGTGCCATCTAAATTAATCAAATCTATTTCGGTATCGCACACTTAGTGCCTCATATAGCCGAAGCTAGTTTAAATCGCTCACTTAATGCCAAATACCCTTGGTTTATCAACTTATTCATCCAAATCAAATATATATACAATCTAGGTATAATGAAAACAGCAAACTATATTTATAACACCATTTTTATGTACGAATTTACCTCGCACTCTAAATTGTCGACTCAGACTGTTTACTCTACAATCTTCGACTTCCCTCGGTCTAAATTCGAATTCCTCTTTTCTTGATCTAAATGTATTCAAAATTAACCCTTTTATTCACCAAATTATTCAAAACAATCAATGAAAACAAATTTGGAGCATTTTGCAAACTAGCCCTCACATTTTCACATTTTGACACTTTAGTACCTATTAACAAAATCACAAAATACACAAGCTTAGCCGAATTTTCTTAGCTCTCATACAAGTCCATACATTTCATTTATTTCACATTTTAGTCCCTCAAAATAACATTTTTATAAATTAGCCCAAAATACTCAATTTCATCAAAAATCCAAAGACAAAACATGTAAACCAAATATCAAACTTTAATATTTCATCTTATAACATCACAAAACTCATGAATCCATCCATGGCACATTTCAAAATCATCAAAAAAATCAGAAATTGAGGCATGGGTTCAATAATATACGAAGCAACGATTACAAAAACGTAGAAATTATCAAAAACTAAAGTAAAAACATACCTAAATCAAAGCTTGCAAGTGACGAACCCTAGCCAAAGCTTTTCTCTTTTCTTTTTCTCTTATTTTCAGCCAAGAACATGTATAATGGCTTATTTTCATACCATATTTTAATTATAATTCATTTTATAATTAGTTTACCATTTTGCCCTTAGTATAAAACATTAACAAACCATTTTACAAAGGTCATTAATGTCCATTAACCTTTTAAAAGGCATAATAACCACATAAGGACCTCTCATAAACAAAGCCAAGTCAATAGGCACTTTTAACATCTAGCACACAGCTTTTACATTTTACGCAATTAGATCCTTTTATCAAATTAAACACACATACGGCTAAATTTTAATACAAAACTTTCACACATGCTAGTTCACATATCACAAGTGTGACATCCCTAATTTGACCCTAGTCAGAAAGTGGTTTCGGGACCACTAAACCGAGTCTTATAAGTAATTAAAAGTTATATTCTATGTTTATGATATTAGTAAATGCATGTGTGAAAGTTTCATGCATTAATTTGATCATTTCTATGTGAATTTATTAAAATGGACTTGTATGAAACATTGTTGAAAGGTGATAGGCTAATCTTACAATGGTCTAATAGTACATGCATGCAAAAGAGTGGTTTTGCATGTCAATTTGCCCAAAAAAGGGAAGAGTGGCCGGCCATGACAAGAATATGGGCAAGGAACATGTTTCCAACATGTTTAGTTAGTGGATTATGTAGAAAAAATAAAGAAATGAAAAAAATGAGCATGGATGCCCCCCCCCTTGTTGCCGTGAGTAGAGGAAAAAGAAAGGAGAAAAAATTTGTTCATCCATTCTCAAATCTTGGCCGAAAATACTAAGGGAAAAAGGAAGGATTTTTGCTTAATGCTTGGTTTAGAAGAGAACTAGAAGGAGATTTGGTCATACTTGTGTCAAGATTAAGGTATGTTTGAGGTTGTGTCATGAGATTCATGCATGTTTTAGTTGCTAACTTGATGTTCATGTTAGCCCATGGTTCAAATCCTTGTTATCCCATGGAAATGGTATTTGGCCAAGGTTGATATTGTGTTAAAGCCATTGCATGCTAAATGTGAAGCTTGTTGATGATGCATGTAATGATGGATTGACTACTCTTGAAATTTCCTTTAGCATTCTTGAGTAAGACATGGAGTTTTCTTTGTTTAACCATGACCAAAAATTGAAAGGGGTTGGTGTGGGATGTATTCGCCATGGCATGCTCATAAGTGCGATTTATGCTTGTTGCATGATAGGTAAAATTTGTGTTTTGATATGTGTGTATATGTGTTTGTACATGATGTTACAAATGGATGTGAAAATATATGCTAGATTGGGAAAATTTGATTAAATGTTCATGAGATGAAATTAGGTGATTAAAAGATGTTAGTTGACATTGTACATATATATATATATTCGCCATTAAAGTGAGTATGTAGGTAATGTTGAATCAAGTTTTTGGTGCATATTCGGTTAGGTGTATAATCGACCAAATGGGCGATTAGTAAGAATGGTTGCCGAATATACAAGCATACATATGCATGTGTAGTTGAATTATGAATGTTTAGCAAGATGGTTAAACTAGTGATTTATTGATTAAGCTCAAGGAGTTAAAGAAGGAGAATCAAGCAAGGGAAAGACGAAGGTCATCGAGTAGCCGACTTGGAACTATTTTACCCAACACGAGGTAAGTCATTAAGCATATATTTGGTGTTGATTTGAATGAACATAATATATATGCAAATGTGTTTAAATGAGTTGATGTGTAAATGGAAATGTATGTGTATGGAATGATGCCATTGTTGAATGTATAAAGGCAGCAAAATGCATAAGGTATTGGTCTCGGCACTAAGTGTGCGGGTATAAATGGACACGGTGACAAGATTGGCACTAAGTGTGCGGGTTTAAAATTGTACAGCACTAAGTGTGCGAGTTTGATTATATAGCACTAAGTGTGCGAGCTGAATGTATATAGCACTAAGTGTGCGGATTCACTATATGCTCTTGCATTACAATTGGCACCGAGTGTGCGACATTACCGAAGTTAATCCGGACAGCGGATCGGTAAGTACCTTGAGCTCATGACGAATAGGCAATATGTTCATGCTCGGGTTGAGCTTGGTAAGCTTTAAATCTATGTGATGATTGCAATTGTATGATTGTGGTGAAAATGAGTTGGTGTGTGAAAATGCCTCAAATATCTTATTGTATAGAATATGAAATGTGGATGTATGACTTGGCATGAGATTGTACCGAAAGGTCCGAGGAATTATAGTATAGTTTCGATATGGATGGAGTACCTAGCCTCGCTTATCGTTTCATGTTGTGATAATTTTATTAATGGTTGGTTGATGAATGCTTATGACTTACTGAGTTATAAACTCACTCGGTGTTTTCTTGTCACCCATTTTAGGTCTCTTGGACTCGTGATCGTTTATGTGTTTCGGAACCGTCGTTGAAGTCATCACACCGGCTGGAAATCTTTTGGTATTGTCTTCGTAGTTGAACTAGGAGAACATTTGGCATGTATAGGCTATTTTGTTTTGTTGAATTGTGGGTTGTAAACTTTAAGCCATGCGAAAATGGCCTATGTGGTCGGTTGAGTGTGATTCTAAAACCTATGGTCACGAGCCTTAGAAACCTTAATTTTGATAAGGTGGCCATAGTTGCATTACATATGATGAAATAGTTGGCCATGGAAGAATTATGAAATAGTCATTGTTTGCTTTAGTAACAGATGCTGCCAGCAGCAGCGAGGTGAGATGGAAAAATCACTAAAAATAGTAGAAGTAGAATTAAATAGTGAATAAATTATGAAATTGAACCTTGATGAATCTATTTTCATATGGACAAAACGAAACGACCATATGAGCCGTATTTTAAGAGATATTCGAGATTTCGTGAGACGGGACCAGAACAGTTTCTGGGTCCCCTGTCGCAACTTTGAAAATTTACTATAAATTATAAAGAAAGAATTAGAAGTCATGCCTTATATTTGCAGATTCCATTTTGAGTCTAGGTTCATTAGAAAGAAACACCACCAGCATTAAAGCCCTGTACAGAGAGATATTCAAGTTGTAACGTGCGAAGGTCAGTGTAGTCGACCCCTGTAACATGGGTGACTTTAACTAATAAACTGTACCAATTGGCCCGACAAAAAATTCTAGAAATAAATCCATGGATGAATATATGAGTCTAAATTCAGGGAAAATTTACGGAATCAGTTTCCGAGTTTTGGAACTCGAGATATGATTTTTAAGGCGACAGTGACGCAGTTTTCCAGCCTGTCCGGAAATGCCAAATTGGTCGGTACTTTAAGAGGATTTGTCTCGTTAACCCCTCGTGTCCGACACCGGCGATGGTCTCGGGTTCGGGGTGTTACAACAAGAAAAGAAAATAATATTTAAAATATTTTTCTAACTCGAATTTGTGGTCCCGAAACCACTATTCTGACTAGGGTCAAAATCGGACTCTTACAATTCTCCCCCCTTAGGGATTTTCGTCCCCGAAAATCTTACCATTGAATAGATTCGGATATAACTATCTCATAGTATCTTGTGGCTCCCACGTGGCCTCTTCAATACCATGTCACTGCCACATCACTTTTACTAACAAAATTTTCTTATTTCACAGTTCTTTGAAACAAGTTATAATTTGAAATTGTAAATATTCTAGCCATGCGAAAATGGCTTGCTTAATTCCTAAACATGAGTATATGGTTCAATGGACTTATGTGTCGATTATTTTGAAATTTATTAGTTAGTTTAATTTGGTTAAAATTCGTTCATGGTTGAAAGATCAAAGAAACTATATATTATGCATGATTGTGACATCCCTAATTTGACCTTAGTCGGAAAGTGGTGTCGGGACCACTAAACCGAGTCTTATAAGTAATTAAAAGTTATATTCTATGTTTATGATGTTAGTAAATGCATGTGTGAAAGTTGCATGCATTAATTTGATCATTTCTATGTGAATTTATTAAAATGGACTTATATGAAACATTGTTGAAAGGTGATAGGCTAATCTTTCAATGGTCTAATAGTATATGCATGCAAAAGAATGGTTTTGCATGTCAATTTACCCAAAGAAAAGGAAGTGGCGGCCATGGTAATGAAGATGGGCAAAAGAAAACATGTCTTAAACATGTTTTGCTAGTGGTGGATGTTAGAAATAATAAAATAAGAGCATGGGTAAAGGAATGAAAAAAAATGAGTGTGGATGCTTTCCCCCTTTGCCGTACATGAGAGAAAAAAAAACAAAGAAAGAAAAAAAAAAAGAAAGGAAGAAAAGTGTTCATCCTCCTTAGCTTGGCGAACCTCCAAGGAAGAAGGGGAGATAGCCAATCGGTCACCCTTAAGCTTGGAACAAGGTAAGTGATTTCATGTTAGTTCTTGAAATATTAGCATACATCAAGCTAGTTACTAAGTTTTCTACTTAGCCTTGTCAAGATCTTGATTGTGTGGTGATAGTGGGTAATCGGCCATGGAAGAAATGGAGGAAAATGATTATTGTCTTGTGTTTTAAGGAGAAATGGTGGATGGGTGAAAGAAACAAGTTTTTGTTTCTTGTTTCTTCTTGGCCGATTCTAAGGGAGCAACCATTCGGTTTCTAAGCTATAAATAAAGTGAGAAATTCATGTGAATTCTTGAAACGTTAGATGAAATTGAGCTAGTTACCAAGTTCTCTAGGTAACCCATGCTAGAAATTGTGATTTTGGGTTGACTAGGATTTTCGGCCATAGTGGTCATTGAGGATTAAGGGTTGTGTTTCATGCTAAACTTGATGAATCTTGGTGTATGGGTGTTTGAACTAAACTAATGATCAAATAGATGCACAAATACAAAGTAAGAAGAATCGGCTATTGTATGTAATACTATTGCCGAATGTGAAATTACTATACTTGAGTAATGAATGTGGTTGGAGTTAATAATACGAAAGGAATGCTTAAATGTGTTTGTTTAAAGAAGAAATTGATGAAGAATGTATGTGAACCTAGCAAGTGTATTCGGCTTAGTACCTTATAACGTGAAAACCTCGGAATTTATTTTTGATTTCGTGTATGCATGACCAAGAACAATCGGCCTTATAATGGCGTTTTGGTTTAAAAGTCGATTGATAGTTTATAATAAAATGAGTTGATATGAGATGCTGAATGTGATTAACAAGTAAACATTATTGAGAAAATATTGAATACTTCTACTTGCATTCGTTAAGCTCAAGAGCAAAGGGAGCTAAATCCGATAAAGGGAAGGAAAAAGTGATCGAATAGCCGTTGAAGCCATTCGACAAACATCCGAGGTAAGTCCTCAAGAAATGACCCTACTTGAATTATGTGAAATGAAATATGGATGTGTAATGATTATTGATTTATGTGTGTATGAGTATTTGAATGATACCCGGCTAAGTCCCGGCGATTATGCTAGTGATATGTTTGTGTTTGAGCCTTAGTAACGAAAATGAAATATGAATGTGAAATGATTATTGATGTATATGTGTGCATGAGCAATTGAATGATATCCTGCTAAGTCCCAAGACATTTATGCTGAAATTATATCCGGGTTAAGACCAAGGCAATTGTGCTAGTGACTACATCCGGCTAAGACCAAGGCATTCGTGCAAGTCGTTCTATCCGGCTAAGACCCGAGGGCATTCGTGCACGTGGTTATATCCGATTGTATTCAAGAAGCTTGGGCTGGAGGTGGCGTTGGTTGCTGTAATAAATTAAATTAATGCGCTCGAAAAGCCCAAAGAATAAGGTATGTTTACATGTGCATTGGAAAGTCGGCGTGTTTGAGCAACATTCGCTCAATCGACTAACGAGTTTCAGCTATTGAATTGGTTGATATCTTGTGAAAGTATATAATGATGAAGTGTGAAGTAAGAATGGTTATGTGAATGTGTATTAATGAAATGATGCATTTGGCTATGTGAATGTAATGCTTTAATTAAAGCTGATTTTATTGCTTGAGACTTACTAAGCATAAAAATGCTTACCCCGTTGCTTTGGCTCTCTGTTTTATAGATTTTGCTCGATAGCAATCGGATTCGGGATCATTAAAGTCAAGTCATCTACACTATCGAAACCTCCATTTTGGTATAATTTTCGGTTGAACTTTGAAATGGCATGTATAGGACTACCCCTCGTTGGTTCCAATGTGTTGTGATGTACATGTGTACGGCCATGCGAAAATGGCTCGTAGAAGTAAAGTACGAACTTAGACCATTTGTGATTTGTATATATATATATAGTTTCATGATGTGATTATGGATTGGAAACGGGAGTGTTGGTCACATGATCAGCCATTGGAATGGCTAAAAAAAAAAAATGGGGGGAGAATTGTGACAACCCGAATTAGGGCCTAATCGGAATAGTGGTTTCGTGACCACAAATCCGAGATAGAAATAATTGTTTTATAAATATTTTGGGGTTTATGATATGATTGCATGATTGTGTGAAAATTTCGTGATGAAATTCTATGCCTAAAGTGTTTAAATTGAAAGTAGGGACTAAATCGAATAAGTTGCAAAATTTGCATACTAGAAATTTTTAGTATGAAATTGTTTTGAAATATTTATTAGGAGGTCTTAAATAGCAATTCTACCAATTTTAAGTTCATGGACAAATTTAGGACATGGAAGGAATTTTTGGAAAGTTTAGTAGTAAGGGTATTTTAGTCATTTTGATATTAAATGAAATAAAATGGGAAAAATAACACAAAATAGTCATCTTCCCCATTTAGTTGCTGCGAAACTTCACTCTCTCCATAGCTAGGATTCTTCAACTTTCAAGCTCCATAGTAAGTGATTCTAAGCCCGCTTTTAATGTTCTTTACGTTTTTGGAATCCGGAAGCTCGATTAAGCTTATGCTAGTAATAATTTAACCTAGGGTTCATATTTGGAAAAATACCCATAGGTGAAATTTGTGTATTTTGATGTTTTATGATAGAATATGAGGTTTTAAATTGTGTTAAATAATTTGTGCTACTCGGTTTTAAGTGAAAAGCGAGTAAAAGCAGCATAATCGGTAAAAATACCTAATGTTCATAACTATATGATAGAGTGGGAATTTGATGTTGTTGTAGAAGAGAAAATGTTCAGCATATCATAAAACATAAGAATAAGGGCTGAAATTAAATTCCCGAGCCTAGGGGCAAAATTGTAATTTTGTAAAAGTTAGGGGGCAAAAATGTAATTTTTCTACAATGTGATTTTGGATTGAAATAAATAGTATGAGTATTAAATGAGCTAAATGTGTTATTATAGATCAAGAAAGGCGCTGAACCCGACCTCGAACTGGGAAAAGAAAAAGTTTTGGACTAAATTGCAAAATTTCCATATTTTGCACCAAGGTAAGTTGTATGTAAATATTACAATAATTTCATGTACATTCTTATATTTCAGCCTATTATATAAATATACTAGCTGATGTTAAAATATAAATTGACTATGGGAAGAATGGAAATAAATCTGAGAGAGAGAGATCCGGTTGAACATTGGAGATCGAATGAAATAGAGGGCGTAGCTAGGTCACATGTATGATGCTGAGTGCACATCATGTGTACAAGAAAGCTACGAGACACCCTGTAGTAGCTAGGTCACATGCGTGATACGAGATGTATCCCATGTAGACAAGAGAGCTACGTGAAAGATAAATGTAGCTAGGTGCATGCGTGATTCCAAGTGAAGGACACCATGTAGACAAGAGAGCTACGTGAAAGATAAATGTAGCTAGGTGCATGCGTGATTCCAAGTGAAGGACACCATGTAGACAAGAGAGCTACGAGACAAATCGGCTAGGTCGCATGAGTGGTACTAAGTGTTCCCCATGTGTACAAGAGAGCCGAACTAAATGAAGTATGATGGTGGGGTGTGTCTTGAAACCGTTAAATATCGAGGATTGATCCGAATTGTTCAACGGGATGGTTTTGTGGTGACATTGTGGTTTGGACCTACACTTATAGTGAATGAAATGTGGTGAAAATGAATTGTGGCATATACATATATACGATAAAATGAGGTTAGCATAAAGAATGTGTGAAAGAGTGAAATTAGTATTAAAACTGTTTTTAGATGGCAGCAGTGACGTGATTTTGAAAAATCACCAAAAATAGGAGGAATATAATTAGAGGTTGAATGAGATTTGAAATTAAAGCTTAATGAGTCTACTTTCATATAAAAGAAGCAGGGCAAGCAAAGGAATTCTATATTTTGAGATATTTACAATTGTAACTGACTTGCTCAGGATGAATACGTGATCCCTGTTTCCACTTTGAAAAATCATTAAAAATTGTACAAAGCAAACTAAGAAATATAGTTTACATGCCTAAATTCCTTATTGAGACTAGTTTTAAATACAACAGACTTCAGGGTTGTTTGAGTTATGTACTGAGAGAAATTCAATTCGTAGTGGACAGAGGTCAGGCCAGTCGAGCTGTGTAACAGGGGAAACTTTAACTAATAAACTGTACTAATCTGCTGAACCAAAATTATAAAAAAATTTAGCAAGAAGCTTTATGAGTCTAGATTCAGGAAATTTTACGGATATGAATTTCGAGTTTTGTAACTCGAGTTATGATTTATTTAGTGAATATGACACAGCAGAGACAGCTTAATCGAAGTGGAATAAGTAGTGAAGTTAAAGTAGACATACTTGAATTGTTGTGTAAACATGTTAGATTCTTAAATTAGTATTTACATACTACTTACTAAGCTATAAGCTTACGTTTTCTCTCTTTTGTCTTATAGTGTTCTCTAGCTTGCTCAGGAGTCAAGGATCGTGAAGATCTACCCGCACTATCATACTTTGGGGTATTTGAACTAAATGTTTTGAATTATGGCATGTATAGTAGGCAAAAATTATTTTGTTATGTGTCATATTTGTCTAGGTTTAAAATATTAGTTACAGTACTCGATCAGTTACTTTGTACAAGCCATAAAAGTTGGCTAATATTGTTCAAGATATATGTTATACGATGCATTATCAAATGGGATGACATATTTTTATCTTGGTATATGTTATGTTCTGGTAATACCTTGTATCCTGTTCCGGCGACGGTAACGGGTAAGGGGTGTTACAATAGGTGAACCTATGTATGGCAAGACTAGTTGGTTCATGGAGACTACAAATAGGTAAGACCTACCTTAAAAAACAGGTGCTGCCAGCTGCAGTGACGGGAATGTGAAAAATCACCAAAAAATGTTGGGATGGTATTAAATAGTGAAAGAATTATGTAAATGAACCTTGATGAGTCTACTTTCATATGGAAGAAACGAAACGGTCATAGGAGTTACATGTTAAGAGATATTAAAGCTATTGTGAGACAGGGCCAGAACGGTTTCTGGGTCCCCTGATGCAACTTTAAAAATTTACTATAAATTATCCAAAAAGAATTAGGAGTCATGCCTTATATGTACAGATTCCATTTTGAGTCTAGTTTCATTAGAAACAAACGGCACCAGTATTAAAGCCTTGTACAGAGAGATATTCAAGTTGTAACGTGCGAAGGTTAGAGCAGTCGATCCCTGTAACATGGGTGACTTTAACTAATAAACTGTACCAATCGGCTCTACCAAAAATTCTAGAAATAAATCCATGGATGGATATATGAGTCTAAATTCAGGGAAAATTTACAGAATCAGTTTCCGAGTTGTGGAACTCGAGATATACGTTTTAAGGCGACAGCAACGCAGTTTTCCAGCTTGACTGGAATGTCAAATTGGTCGGTGCCATAAGTGGTTTTGGCTTGTTAACCCCTCGTGTCCGACACCGGCAACGGTCTCGGGTTCGGGGTGTTACAATTTAATTGGTATCAGAGCCACGGTTTAGTCGATTCTAGGACTACCATGATATGTTTGGGGTCTAGCTATACATGCCATTAAGTGATAAATTGATAGTGTGGAGATTTCTGACAATTTGAATTTGTGTTTGTTTATAGCAATGGATCCCGATCCCAACCGAGCAATAGCTGATGATGTGGAGAGTGTGGCGCTGCTCCGCAAGGGACAACGCCGCAGACTCTCAACCTATGGCCAGCAATCCGAATGATGAGGCTAGGCAAGCCTTTTATAGTGTGATGAATGATTGGTTCAACCAATACATTCGAACTAGCACTACTGTTCCACAACCTCCATTCCCGACTAATGCAACCCCACACCTACAATACCTCCGTGAATCGACCAAATAAGGTCAAGTAAGCCCCAATCGACAAATTCAGTAAACATGGGGCCACTGAATTCAATGCTACGGATAGCAACGATGCCGAGCAAGCTGAATTTTGGTTGGATAACACTATCCGGGTGCTCGATGAGCTATCTTGCACACCCGATGAGTGCTTAAAGTGTACCATCTCCTTGCTACGCGATTCCGCCTACTATTGGTGGAGTACTCTGACTTCTGTGGTGCCTAGAGAGCAAGTGACTTGGGAATTCTTTCAAACCGAGTTCCGAAAAAAGTATATCAGTCAGAGATTCATCGACCAAAAGCGAAGGGAATTTCGTCCGAGGCTATTATGTGTAAACGCTTCGAGGATGGGCTGAATGATGATATAAGGATGTTCGTTGGCATTCTCGAAATACGAGAGTTCGTAGTATTTGTTGAGCGAGCTTGTAAAGCCGAAGAGCTTAGAAAGGAGAAACAAAAAGTTGATGTGGGAACTGGAGAATTCCGAAAAAGGTCCTCGGGAAAGTCTCTTCAACAGGCATCGAAGAGATTTCAAGATGATGTGAGCCTGTCTAGAGGCGCTACGGGCTTTTCTAGACGAGGACGCGATCGACCCCTGTGACCACACGAGTCACTTGATCGCCCGATGGTGGAAATGATCGCGAGAGAGGCGGAATGTCCGCATTGTGGCAAATGGCATTCGGGAGCTGTTGGTTCCATGATCGCTCTGCTATAAGTGTGGATCAGCTGACCACCTTATGAAGGATTGCCCGAGGTTGCTTGAACAAAATGTAAGTTAGAGTGGAAACCCGGTGCTACCATTGCCGAGGTAGGCCACCTAGAAATATGGGCAATGTTAGTGGCGGTCGAGAGGATCTAGAGATGCTACCATCGATCCGAGGCTCGGGCCTGCTAGGACTTATGCCATACGCAGCACGTGAGGATCTGCCTCTCCGGATGTCATTACCGGTTTTCACTCTTTTCAATACTAATGTGATTGCTTTGATTGACCCTGGTTCTACTCATTCTTATATATGTGAAACCTTAGCATCCAAAGAAGACTTTGCCTATTGAGGCTCTTGAGTTTGTAATTCGGGTGTCAAACCCTTGGGTCATTACGTGCTTGTCAACAAAGTGTGCAAGAAAAGTCCCTAGTGTTCCGAGGTTCTTGTTTTCCGTGGACTTGATGCTTTTGCCGTTCGATGAATTCGACGTTATTCTTGGTTTGGATTGGTTGACCATTCATGATGCGGTTGTAAATTGCAAAAGCAAGACTATCAATTTGAGGTGCTTGTGAATAACGAGATAATTCGGGTTGAGTCTACGGACTTAAAAGGGTTGCCACCGTAATATCGCAATGTTGGCGGAAATATGTAAGAAAAGGGTGCGGCGTACCTTGCGTATGTGCTCGAGGACAAGGAATCGAAAAAAACCCGAATCGCTGCGATGGTTTGTGAATACGGATGTTTTCCACGAAGAGTTGCGGGTTTACCACTGTTCGGAAATAGAATTTGGCATCGAATTGGTACCGGTACCACTCCAATTTCGATAGCTCCGTATCGTATGGCACCAACGGAATTAAAGGAGTTGAAAGCTCGGTTGCAAGAATTGGTGGATAGAGGTTTTGCTCGCTTGAGTTTTTTGCCTTGGGTGCGCCGGTGTTGTTTGTGAAAAGAAAGATGGAACCATGAGGTCAGCATCGACTATTGTCGACTTAATAAGCGACGATAAAGAACAAATATCCGTTACCACGTATCGATGACTTGTTCGATCAACTGAAGAACCTCGGTGTTCTCGAAAATAGATTTGAGATCGGGCTATTATCAATTACGAATTCGAGATTCGGACGTACCCAAGGCGCCTTGAGCGAGATATGGTCACTATGAGTTCCTAGTGATGCCGTTTGGGCTTACTAATGCCCTACGGTATTTATGGATTTAATGAATCGGATCTTCGCACCATATTTGGATCGGTTCGTAGTCGTGTTCATTGATGACATCTTGGTCTATTCAAGAAATGAGACCGAACATCTTGAACACCGAGGTTAGTAATCGCAAATTTTACGGGATAAGCAATTATGCTAAGTTCACAAGTGTGAGTTCTCGTTAAGAGGTTAGCTTCTTGGGTCATGTGGTATCTGCATCGGGTATTCGAGTCGACCCAAATAAAATTTCAGCCATACTTAATTGGAAGCCTCCAGAAATATTCTTGAGGTTCGAGCTTTTTGGGGCATGCTTAGGTTATTACCGACGATTTGTAAAGGTTTCCCAACGATAGCCACGCCGATGACTACTCCAAAAGGATGTTAAGTTTGAATGGACGGAGAAATGTCGGAAAAGTTTCGATCAATCGAAAACTTATTTGGTAAGCCCCAATTCTAGTGCAACCCGAATCCGCAAAGAGTTTGTCATCTATAGTGGCGCCTCCTACTTGGGTTAGGTTGTGTATTGATGCAAGAAGGTCGAGTTGTGGCCTATCGTCGAGGCAATTAAAGCCACATGAGAAAAATTATCCAACCCATGATCTCGAATTGGTCGCCATCGTATTCGTCTTAAAGATTTGGCGACATTACTTATTTGGTGAGAGGTGCCATGTGTACTCGGATCACAAAAGTCTCAAATATTTGATGACCCAAAGAGACTTAAATCTGCGACAAAGACGTTGGCTCGAGCTGTTAAAAGATTATGAGCTGGTCATTGACTATCACCCGGGAAAGGCGAATGTGGTTGCGGATGCCTTAAGTCGTAAATCATTATTCGCTTTCGAGCAATGAATGTGCACTTGTCTGGTTCGATCCGACAGTGTGTTAGTAGCTGAATTGAAAGCCAAACCATTATTGATACATCAAATTCGTGAAGCTCAGAAAGTCGACGACGAGTTGGCTGCAAAACGGGCTGAGTGTGTTCCGAACAAGGACTCGGAGTTTCAAATCGACGATGACGATTGTTTGAGGTTCAAAAATCGTCTGTGTGTTCCAAAGAATTCGGAACTTATCTCGATAATTCTGAACGAAGCCCATTGTAGCCGAATGGCAATCCACCCGGGGAGTACGAAGATGTACAACGATTTGAAACGTCGGTTTTGGTGGCGTGGTATGAAGCGAGACATCTCCGACTTTGTTTGAGATGTTTAATATGTCAACAAGTGAAAGCGAACATCAAGTGCCTTGAGATTGCTTCACCGATCACGATACCCGAGTGGAAATGGGATCGAGTCACAATGGACTTTGTATCCGGTCCGCCATTGTCGGTGAGTAAGAAGGACGCGATTTCGATCGTTGTAGATAGATTGACTAAGTCGGCTCACTTTGTCCCCGTCGTCGGACTTTCCAATGGACAAACTAGCCAATCAGATGCGTTTCTCGATTGTGAGATTGCACGGGTGCCTATTTCCATCGTGTCGGATAAAGATCCGAGATTTACCTCGCGATTTTGGAAAAAGTTGCAAGAAGCTTTGGGTACCAAGTTGCATTTCAAACCGCCTTTCACCCCCAAACCGATGGTCAATCCGGCGGATAATTCAAATACTTGAGGATATGTTGAGATGTTGCATCCTCGAGTTCGAGTGGTTCATGGAACGGTATTTGCCGTTGATTGAATTCGCTTACAACAACGACTTTCAATCAAGTATTAAGATGGCACCCTACGAGGCTTTATACGATCGTAAATGCCGTACCCATTATTCTGGATGAACTTAGTGAAGGAAAAATCTTGAGGTTGATTTGGTTAAGGATGCCGAGCAAAAGTTCGAGTAATTCGTGATAGTTTGAAAGTCGCTTGGATCGCCAAAAGTCGTATGCGGATTTGAAAAGAAAAGATATCGAATATCGGGTTGGAGACAAGGTCTTTCTCAAAGTTTCACCTTGGAAGAAGGTGCTTAGATTTGGTCGTAAGGGCAAATTGAGTCCGAGGTTCATCGGGCCATATGAAGTATCCGAACGAGTTGGGCGATCGCATATCGATTAATTTTACCCCGAGCTTGAAAGGATCCACAACGTTTTTCATGTCTCGATGCTTGACGATATAGGTCGATCCATCGCACGTGATCGCTCCGTCCCGAGATTGAGATTCACTAATTTGAGCTATGAAGAGGAACCGGTTCGCATTATGATGCGTGAAGCGAAAAGAGTTGCGCAATAAGAAAATCCCGTTAGTGAAGGTGTTGTGGTATAAACACGGAATTGAAGAAGCCACTTGGGAGCTTGAGGACTCTATGAAAGAGCGATAGCCAAGCCTATTTACCGGTAAGATTTTCGGGGACGAAAATTTCTTAAGTGGGGGAGAGTTGTTACATCCCTAATTTGACCTTAGTCAGAAAGTGGTGTCGGGACCACTAAACCGAGTCTTATAAGTAATTAAAAGTTATATTCTATGTTTATGATGTTAGTAAATGCATGTGTGAAAGTTGCATGCATTAATTTGATCATTTCTATGTGAATTTATTAAAATGGACTTATATGAAACATTGTTGAAAGGTGATAGGCTAATCTTTCAATGGTCTAATAGTATATGCATGCAAAAGAATGGTTTTGCATGTCAATTTACCCAAAGAAAAGGAAGTGGCCCATGGTAATGAAGATGGGCAAAAGAAAACATGTCTTAAACATGTTTTGCTAGTGGTGGATGTTAGCAATAATAAAATAAGAGCATGGGTAAAGGAATGAAAAAAAATGAGTGTGGATGCTTTCCCCCTTTGCCGTACATGAGAGAAACAAAACAAAGAAAGAAAAAAAAAAAAAGAGAAAGGAAGAAAAGTGTTCATCCTCCTTAGCTTGGCGAACCTCAAAGGAAGAAGGGAGATAGCCAATCGGTCACCCTTAAGCTTGGAACAAGGTAAGTGATTTCATGTTAGTTCTTGAAATATTAGCATACATCAAGCTAGTTACTAAGTTTTCTACTTAGCCTTGTCAAGATCTTGATTGTGTGGTGATAGTGGGTAATTGGCCATGGAAGAAATGGAGGAAAATGATTGTTGTCTTGTGTTTTAAGGAGAAATGGTGGATGGGTGAAAGAAACAAGTTTTTGTTTCTTGTTTCTTCTTGGCCGATTCTAAGGGAGCAACCATTCGGTTTCTAAGCTATAAATAAAGTGAGAAATTCATGTGAATTCTTGAAGCGTTAGATGAAATTGAGTTAGTTACCAAGTTCTCTAGGTAACCCATGCTAGAAATTGTGATTTTGGGTTGACTAGGATTTTCGCCCATAGTGGTCATTGAGGATTAAGGGTTGTGTTTCATGCTAAACTTGATGAATCTTGGTGTACGGGTGTTTGAACTAAACTAATGATCAAATAGATGCACAAATACAAAGTAAGAAGAATCGGCTATTGTATGTAATACTATTGTCGAATGTGAAATTACTATACTTGAGTAATGAATGTGGTTGGAGTTAATAATACTGAAAGGAATGCTTAAATGTGTTTGTTTAAAGAAGAAATTGATGAAGAATGTATGTGAACCTAGCAAGTGTATTCGGCTTAGTACCTTATAATGTGAAAACCATGGAATTTATTTTTGATTTCGTGTATGTATGACCAAGAACAATCGGCCTTATAATGGCGTTTTGGTTTAAAAAGTCGATTGATAGTTTATAATAAAATGAGTTGATATGAGATGCTGAATGTGATTAACAAGTAAACATTATTGAGAAAATATTGAATACTTCTACTTGCATTCGTTAAGCTCAAGAGCAAAGGGGAGCTAAATCCGATAAAGGGAAGGAAAAAGTGATCGAATAGCCGTTGAAGCCGTTCGACAGCATCCGAGGTAAGTCCTCAAGAAATGACCCTACTTGAATTATGTGAAATGAAATATGGATGTGTAATGATTATTGATTTATGTGTGTATGAGTATTTGAATGATACCCGGGCTAAGTCCCGAAGGCGATTATGCTAGTGATATGTTTGTGTTTGAGCCTTAGTAACGAAAATGAAATATGAATGTGAAATGATTATTGATGTATATGTGTGCATGAGCAATTGAATGATATCCGGGCTAAGTCCCGAAGACATTTATGCTGGAAATTATATCCGGGTTAAGACCCGAAGGCAATTGTGCTAGTGACTACATCCGGCTAAGACTCAAGGCATTCGTGCAAGTCGTTCTATCCGGGCTAAGACCCGAGGGCATTCGTGCGTGGTTATATCCGGTTGTATTCGAAGAAGCTTGGGCTGGAGGTGGCGTTGGTTGCTGTAATAAATTAAATTAGTACGCTCGAAAAGCCCAAAGAATAAGGTATGTTTACATGTGCATTGGAAAGTCGGCGTGTTTGAGCAACATTCGCTCAATCGACTAACGAGTTTCAGCTATTGAATTGGTTGATATCTTGTGAAAGTATATAATGATGAAGTGTGAAGTAAGAATGGTTATGTGAATGTGTATTAATGAAATGATGCATTTGGCTATGTGAATGTAATGCTTTAATTAAAGCTGATTTTATTGCTTGAGACTTACTAAGCATAAAATGCTTACCCGTTGCTTTGGCTCTCTGTTTTATAGATTTTGCTCGATAGCAATCGGATTCGGGATCATTAAAGTCGAAGTCATCTACACTATCGAAACCTCCATTTTGGTATAATTTTCGGTTGAACTTTGAAATGGCATGTATAGGACTACCCCTCGTTGGTTCCAATGTGTTGTGATGCACATGTGTACGGCCATGCGAAAATGGCTCGTAGAAGTAAAGTACGAACTTAGACCATTTGTGATTTGTATATATATATATGGTTTCATGATGTGATTATGGATTGGAAATGGGAGTGTTGGTCACATGATCAGCCATTGGAATGGCTAAAAAAAAAAAATGGTCATAGGTGAACCTATGTATGGCAAGACTAGTTGGTTCATGGAGACTACAAATAGGTAAGACCTACCTTAAAAACAGGTGCTGCCAGCTGCAGTGACGGGAATGTGAAAAATCACCAAAAATTGTTGGGATGGTATTAAATAGTGAAAGAATTATGTAAATGAACCTTGATGAGTCTACTTTCATATGGAAGAAACGAAACGGTCATAGGAGTTACATGTTAAGAGATATTAAAGCTATTGTGAGACAGGGCCAGAACGGTTTCTGGGTCCCCTGACGCAACTTTAAAAATTTAATATAAATTATCCAAAAAGAATTAGGAGTCATACCTTATATGTACAGATTCCATTTTGAGTCTAGTTTCATTAGAAACAAACGGCACCAGTATTAAAGCCCTGTACAGAGAGATATTTAAGTTGAAACGCACGAAGGTTAGAGCAGTCGATCCTTGTAACATGGGTGACTTTAACTAATAAACTGTACCAATTGGCTCGACCAAAAATTCTAGAAATAAATCCATGGATGGATATATGAGTCTAAATTCAGGGAAAATTTATAGAATCAGTTTCTGAGTTGTGGAACTCGAGATATTCGTTTTAAGGTGACAGCAACGCAGTTTTCCAGCTTGACTGGAATGTCAAATTGGTCAGTGCCATAAGTGGTTTTGGCTTGTTAACCCCTCGTGTCCGACACCGGCAACGGTCTCGGGTTCGGGGTGTTACAATGATTGATCATGAAAGGCTAATCTGATCTGTCTTCTGATAGGTAATACCTTGTGAATCTATTCCAGCAACGGATGAGGATCATAGGGTGTTACATCCACCCCCACCTGTTCCTCAATAAATTCTTATTGTGCCACAAGTAATCAATTCGA
This sequence comes from Gossypium arboreum, assembly GCF_025698485.1. Taxonomy (NCBI): domain Eukaryota; kingdom Viridiplantae; phylum Streptophyta; class Magnoliopsida; order Malvales; family Malvaceae; genus Gossypium; species Gossypium arboreum. The sequence continues at coordinate 30,477,162 of NC_069078.1, forward strand.
TTCAATTGAATAAGCCACTTGTCGATAAGATTCGTAAACATGGGGCTGAAGAATTTGGGCTATGGTTGATGATGATGCCGAGAGGGCTGAGTTTTGGATTGAGAATACTATCCGAGTATTCGATGAACTGTATTGTACTCCATATGAAAGTATCAAATTTGTGGTATTCTTGCTTAGAGATAGTGCATATCACTGGTGGAAGAGATTGATATCGGTGGTTCCTAGGGAACGGGTTACCTGGGTGTTCTTTCAGATCGAGTTTCAAAAAAAGTACATAAGCCAGAGATTCCTCGATCAGAAAAATAAAGAGTTTCTAAAATTGAAGTAGGGACAAATGACTGTAACAGAATATGAAAGAGAATTTGTACGTTGCTGAGAATACGTGTCTATTGAAGAGATCATGTGTAAGAGATTTCTTAATGGATTGAATGAAGAGATAAAATTATTAGTTGGGATACTTGAACTGAAAGAATTCGTAGTACTGGTTGAGAGGGCTTGTAAATTCGAAGATTTCAGCAAAGAAGAGAGAAAAGCTATTTTAGAGGCAAGAGATTCAAGGAAAAGATCAATAAATAAAACTTATTATTCCTCGTTAAAGAAATCTAGAGATTTTAATGATCGATCAATAGCTTCGACGGGACATCAGAATAAAGATCGTGGAAAATAATATACCAATCCTAAAGCTCAAACTACCTTAGTATCGAGTGTTTGTAGTGCAAAGGATGGAAAGCCTGAGTGTAATCAATATAGAAGACGTCATTTTGGAGAATGCTGGGGAAAAAGTAATAACAGAGTTCTTTACGGTTGTGGTTCAGGAGATCACTTTATAAAAGATTGCCTAGAGTTAGCTGAAAAAGATAATGTTCAGAATATAAGGCCGAGTAACACTGCAGCTAGAGGTAGACCACCGAGAAACACAGTAAATGCGAGTTGTGGTAGAGGTGTGACACGAGGCACTACAGCTAGATCTGATGCTAGAGAACCTGCCAGAGCCTATGCCATCCGAGCTCGTGAGGAAGCTTCGTCTCCATATGTGGTTTCAGGTATTTTCACACTTTATGATACTTTTGTGATTGCTTTGATAGACCCAGGATCAACACATTCGTATATATGCATGAATTTAGTGAACAATAAGACTTTTTCTGTAGAGTCTACTGAATTTGTAATTAGAGTTTCAAACCCCTTAGGCAGATGTATTTTTGTTGATAAAGTCTATAGGAATTGTCCATTAATGTTTCGAGACATTTGTTTTCCGGTTGATTTGTGTAACACCCCAAACCCGGCCCAGACGTTACGGGCAAATCCGATGTGCCACATTGAAGTTAAAAATCCATGTTTCATTTTAGCGCTTTAAAACCAACTTTTGTTAAGCTTAACAAAGTGAATGGAAGCTGGGCACCGGTAGGAATCAGAATGAGGAGGTGAGCCATGAAGGCCGCTTAAATACCAAGCTCTTCGATTGGATCCAATCCTAGACATGCCCACCACCATTGCCACACTTGGTTGTATCAGGTAGAAATTTATTTAAGTGAATATCTTTGATAAATCGGATAATCGTAGCGTTGTGTTATTTTGAAAACAGGTATCGTTTGAAAGCATGTCCTAAGTCTAGCCCATTTGAAATTGTTATCAACCAATTCGAAGTTATTAATAATAAAATAATCCCAGAAAAGAAAAAGAAAATAAAGTTAAAATGGCCTTATTACAACCCAAAAATAAATAATAATAATAATAAATAAACTTAAAAAAAACTAAACGCTTATTCAAAAGCCCAAAAGCGATCACCGTGGCCATTTTGAACCCCTCCGGCTCCAAGTCCCCAAATCAAGGCTCACCTACAAGGTTAAGGAAATGGGGTGAGTTTGGACACTCAATCTGCAACAAGCCCCTTTTAGAGCCTAAAACAATATCAGCCTGTTGGGCCTAAGCCCAAAGCCAATCTCAACATATACTGGGGTGAAGCCTTTTCATATTTCATATTGCATAACACTGGGCCGAAGCCTTTTTCATATTTCATATTACTGGGTCGAAGCCTTTACTGTAAACAATTTGGCCCGTAGGCCCATTTCAATATCTCATGTAATGTCAATGAAAGAATGCAAACCTATTTGGGGAGACTACTCGACCCACCATCCGCTACTCTCTACCCGTACCAACCAAGCTTTCCATGTGGGGAATAACTCAACCCACCCAACCAAAACTCTCCACTGCCAGCATAGCTGTTTTATCATATAACTGGAGGCCTAGCCTCTTTTAATAGCTGGGGCATAAGCCCTTTTCAGTAAACTGGGGCATAAGCCATTTTCGGTAAACTAGGGCATAAGCCCTTTTGCACTTCCTCCATCCATATAAAAACCCAACCCAATGCATTTATGAATACATCATGTGCATACCATACATATCATGTGCATATCGTACATATCATGTGCATATCATACATATCATGTGCATATCATATCAATATTGTATATCAAAATCCCATGTGTCAAATTCATAATTAAACCCTAGGGGTATAATGGTCATTTTACCTAGGGGCAAACACCATTTTATAATATAAGGGTAATTTCGTACTTTTACCAATTATTAGGGTTTTCCATGTTTAATATCGGTTTCAACAATTTCAAGTGTTTTAACAAATGATTACGCCCATTCTTAGCGAAACCGAGTTATTGGGCCAAAAACCCCTAATGGGCTCTACATAGCCGAATTAGTCATCCAGGACCATTTAGCCCATTTTCCATAGCGGTTTCAACAGTTTTAACGTGCAATTTTTCAGGATTCCATTTTCTGCCAAATTCACCCAAATGGGCCCAGAAGCCCATTGGGCCCTATTTCAGCCCCTCGAGGCCCAACTTACCATTGTGCACCAAATTGTGCCCTTACCTTTTTCCAATGTTCCGACCATCCACTTAGCGAATCTAACTAACCAATGAGCGTTCGCTTGCTCACAAGTCCTCGAAATGCCAGAATTTCGGCATTTCGGCTTTTCGGCATTTATCGATTTAAGCTACGAAAGAAGGTTCGTTACACACCTGATTTGCGATATTCCTTGACGAGATCTCCTACACGATTTCTCCTATAATCAACCGTTTATAGATCAGCTCACAATAATTAAACCAAAACGAGAACCATCTATTATCAACACTTACACATTCGGCCACCATCAATAATGGCCTTAGAATCCATTTGCCGAAGTTGATGACTAGATCTAGCCACTCCGATGTTCGAAGCTAATCCAAGCCGACTCTATGCCTTGCTGCTCCTCCACTATACAAACCATAAAAAGACTGTGACAACCCGAATTAGGGCCTAATCGGAATAGTGGTTTCATGACCACAAATCCGAGATAGAAATAATTGTTTTATAATTATTTTGGGGTTTATGATATGATTGCATGATTTTGTGAAAATTTCATGATGAAATTCTATGCCTAAAGTGCTTAAATTGAAAATAGGGACTAAATCGAATAAGTTGCAAAATTTACATCCCGAAAGTTTTTAGTATGAAATTGTTTTGGAATATTAATTAGGAGGTCTTAAATAGCAATTTGACCAATTTTAAATTCATGGACAAAATTAGGAAATGGAAGGAATTTTGAAAGTTTAGTAAGGAGGGCATTTTGGTCATTTGGATATTAAATGAAATAAAATGGGAAAAATAACACAAAATTGATCATCATCCTCCTTAGTTGCTGCCGAATTCTCCCTCTCTCCATAGCTAGGGTTTCTTCAATTTTCAAGCTCCATAGTAAGTGATTCCAAGCCCCATTTTTAATGTTCTTTACGTTTTTGGAATCCCGGAAGCTCGATTAAGCTTATGCTAGTAATAATTTAACCTAGGGTTCACATTTGGAAAAATACCCATAGGTGAAATTTGTGTATTTTGATGTTTTATGATAGAATATGAGGTTTTAAATTATGTTAAATAACTTGTGCTACTCGGTTTTAAGTGAAAACGAGTAAAAGCAGCATAATCAGTAAAAATACCTATTGTTCATAACTATATGATAGAGTGAGAATTTGATGTTGTTGTAGAAGAGAAAATGTTCAGCATATCATAAAACATAAGAATAAGGGCTGAAATTAAATTCCAGAGCCTAGGGGCAAAAATGTAATTTTGTAAAAGTTAGGGGCAAAATGTAATTTTTCCATAATGTGATTTTGGATTGAAATAAATAGTATGAGTATTAAATGAGCTAAATGTGTTATTATAGATCAAGAAAGACGCGAATTGATCTCGAATCAGGGAAGGAAAAAGTTTTGGACTAAATTGCAAAATTTCCACATTTTGCACCAAGGTAAGTTTGTATGTAAATATTACAATAATTTCATGTACATTCTTATAATTCAGCCTATTATATAAACATACTAGCTGATGTTAAAATGTAAATCGACTATTGGAAAAATGGAAATAAATATAGAGAGAGATCCGGTTGAACATTGGGAGAGATCGAATGAAATAGAGGGCGTAGCTAGGTCACATGTATGATGCTTGAGTGCACATCATGTGTACAAGAAAGCTACGAGACACCACAGTAGTAGCTAGGTCACATGCGTGATACGAGATGTATCCCATGTAGACAAGAGAGCTACGTGAAAGATAAATGTAGCTAGGTCGCATGCGTGATTCCAAGTGAAGGACACCATGTAGACAAGAGAGCTACGTGAAAGGTAAATGTAGCTAGGTCGCATGCGTGATTCCAAGTGAAGGACACCATGTAGACAAGAGAGCTACGAGACAAATCGGTTAGGTCGCATGAGTGGTACTAAGTGTTCACCATGTGTACAAGAGAGCCGAACTAAACGAAGTATGATGGTGGGGTGTCTTTGAAACCATTAAATATCGAGGATTGATCCGAATTGTTCAACGGGATGGTTTTGTGGTGATATTGTGGTTTGGACCTACACTTATGGTGAATGAAATGTGGTGAAAATGATTTGTGGTATATACATATATAAGATAAAATGAGGGTAGCATAAAGAATGTGTGAAAGAGTGAAATTAGCATTAAAACTGTTTTTAGATGGTAGCAGTGACGTGATTTTGAAAAATCACCAAAAATAGGAGGAATATAATTAGAGGTTGAATGAGATTTAAAATTAAAGCTTAATGAGTCTACTTTTATATAAAAGAAACAGAGCAAGCAAAGGAATTCTATATTTTGAGATATTTACAATTGTATGTGACTTGCTCAGGATGAATACGTGATCCCCTGTTCCAAATTTGAAAAATCATTAAAAATTGTACAAAGAAAATTAAGAAATATAGTTTACATGCCTAAATTCCTTATTGAGACTAGTTTTAAATGAAACAGACGTCAGGGTTGTTTGAATTGTGTACTGAGAGATATTCAATTCGTAGTGAACAGAGGTCAGATCAGTCGAGCTGTGTAACAGGGGAAACTTTAACTAATAAACTGTACTAATCGGATGAACCAAAAATTATAGAAAAAATATTAGCAAAAAGCATTATGAGTCTAGATTCAGGGAAATTTTACGGATTTGAATTTCGAGTTTTGTAACCCGAGTTATGATTTATTTAGTGAATATGACGCAGTAGAGACAGCTAAATCAAAGTGGAATGAATAGTGAAGTTAAAGTAGATAAACTTGAATTGTTGTGTAAACATGTTAGATTCTTTAATTAGTATTTACATACTTACTTACTAAGCTATAAGCTTACTTTGTTTCTCTCTTTTGTCTTATAGTGTTCTTGACTTGCTCGGGAGTTAAGGATCGTGAAGATCTACCGCACTATCATACTTTAGGGTATTTGAACTAAACGCTTTTGAATTATGGCATGTATAGTAGGCTTAATTATTTTGTTACGTGTCATATTTGTCTAGGTTAAAATATTAGTTACAGTACTCGACCAGATACTTTGTACAAGCCATTAAAGTGGGCTAATATTGTTCAAGACATATGCTATACGATGCACTATCAAATTGGATGACATATTTATATCTCGATTATGTTTAATGGTATGTGTTATGTTCTGGTAATACCTTATATCCTGTTCCGGCGACGGTAACGGGTAAGGGGTGTTACATTTAGTGGTATCAGAGCTATGGTTTAGTCGGTTCTCGGACTAATAAAGTGTGTGTAAAGGTCTAGCTATACATGCCATAAAAATATTGTGATAGTGTGGTGACTCCTGATTATTCTAAACTGTGTTTTGTTTTAATATAGTAATGGATCCTGAAGGAACTGCGGCTGATGATGCTGCTAGTAATGCGCCGGCTCCCGCACAAGGGACCGCGCCTGTGGAAAGTAGACCTGAGACATTGAGACAAGGAGATGAGGCTCGGGATGCCTTTCTCCAAATGATGAACAATTGGTATACTGAATTTATTCGAGCAAATCCAAATGCTCAACCTCCTCCACCCCTCCTATACCTCGGGGCGATTCCTCAGAGTTTGCCAAGGTATAGATTTGGTAAGAATGAACAAGCCTCCGGTTGACAAGATTCGAAAACAAGGGGTCAAGAGTTTAGAGCAAAGGTCAATGATGATCCCGAGAAAGCGGAATTCGGTTTGAAAATTCTACCGTGTATTTGATGAGCTCTCATGTACACCGAGGAATGCTTAAAGTGTCTTGTATCACTTTTGAGAGATTGACTTACCACCGGTGGAAGACTTTGGTTGCAGTGGTGCCAAAAAAAAAGTTACTTGGGATTTCTTCCAGAAGAATTTAGAAAGAAATACATAAGTCGATTTATTGATCAAAAACGGAAGGAGTTCCTTGAATTGAAGCAGGAGAAAATGTCTCATGGCGAGTATGAGCGCGAATTTGTAAGACTCAAAGCAAGTATGCTCGGGAATGTGTGTCTACCGAGGCCATTATGTGTAGAAGATTTGAAGATGGGCTGAATGAGGACATTAAAATGCTTGTAGGAATTTTGAAGTTGAAAGAATTTGTAGTATTGGTTGATCGAGCTCTTAAAGTCAAGAATTGAACAAAGAAAGAAGAAAAGTCGCTATTGAGGCCCGAGACGTCGAAAAAAGAGATAAGCAAGCCATTTCAATCTCAACCAAAGAGGTCCAAAGAGACAAACCCTCGAATGACAGCTTTCAATTGGGGATTCACACGAGATCGTGGTAGAGCATATTCGGGTCTAAAGCTCAAGCTACTTGATGGCAAGTGTGGGTAATGTGCGACCTAGAAAGCCCGAGTGTCAAAGAATGTGGCGAGCAACATTGTGGTGAGTGTTGGGGGACCGAGCGAGCTTGTTTCAAAGTGGTTCTCGTGAGCATTTTATTAGAGATTGTCCGGAGAAAATTAAAGAAGAAAGATTTCAGAGTGCTAGATAGAATACCACCGCTAGTAGAGGTAGACCACCGAGAAATCTTGGAGGTGGGACTAGTAGTAAACTGTGATAAAAGATTTAACAAGAAGATCGGAAGCTAGAGCACCTGCTAGAGCTTATGATATACGTGCCGAGAAGATGCATCATCTCCGATGTCATTCTTCGTCTGTGAGTTTCGGATGTATTTCGGAGGAATTGCCAGGTTGCCTCCGAATAGAGATAGATTTTCTATTGATTTGTTGCCGGCACCGCACCGATCTCGATTGCTCCATATAGAATGGCTCATTGAATTAAAAGAATTGAAGGCTCAGTTGTAGGAGTTAACAGACAAGGGATTTGTGAGACCGAGTTTCTCTCCCAGGGTGCTCTGTATTATTCAGTAAAGAAGAAGGATGGTTCAATGAGACTTTGCATTGATTACCGCTCGACTTAATAAGGTGACTATAAAGAACAAGTACCCATTGCCGAGGATTGATGATTTATTCGATCAGTTAAAGGGGGCCACAGTGTTTTCAAAGATTGATTTGAGGTCTGATTACTACCAGCTGAGAGTTAAGGAGTCAAATGTGCCGAAAACTGCCTTTAGGACAAGGTATGGACATTATGAGTTTCTTGTGATGCCTTTCGACTTAACAAATGCTCCACTATATTTATGGACTTAATGAATCGGATCTTCCTACCATATTTGGATAAGTTTGTAGTAGTGTTTACAGATGACATTTTAATTTATTCTCGAGATGAGTCCGAACATGCCAAACACTTGAGAACTATATTGCAAATCTTAAGAGAAAAGAAACTGCTTTGCCAAGTTTAGTAAAAGTGAGTTCGGCTTCGTGAAGTCGGATTTTTGGGGCATATAGTCTCGGTGATGGTATTCGGTGGATCCAAGTAAGATTTCTGCGATCGTTGATTGAAACCGCCCAAGAATGTATCCGAGGTTAGAAGCTTTTAGGCTTAGCCGGTATTATAGACGCTTGTTGAAGGATTTTCGATGATTGCCTCTCCTATGACTAAGTTGTTGCAAAAGAATGTTAAGTTTGAATGGACTGATAAATGTCAACAAAGTTTTGAAAAGTTGAAAGCACGATTGATGTAAGCACCAATTTTAGTACAGCCCGAGTCGAAAAGGAGTTCAGTAATTTATAGTGATGCATCATTGATGTGCCTTGGATGTGTGTTGATGCAAGAGGGTAAAGTGGTAGCTTATGCTTGAGACAGTTAAAACCACATGAGAAGAACTATCCTACACATGATTTGGAACGGACGCCGTTGTTTTTGCCTTGAAGATTTGGCGACATTATTTGTACGGTGAAAAATGCCGAATTTTACCGATCACAAAAGTTTGAAGTACTTGATGAATCAAAAGGATCTGAATCTGCGACAAATAAGATGGCTTGAATTATTAAAGGATTATGATCTAGTGATTGATATCATCCGGAAAAGCAAATGTAGTTCTTGGCGCCTTGAGCGAAAAATTTCTTTTTACTTTGAGAGCCATGAACACGGGGTTAGCATTGTCGATGATGGGTCAATCTTAGCGAAATGAGAGCTAAACCGTTATTTCTCCAGATTGATTTGTGATGCTCAAAAGAATGATAGTGAGTTGCGGATCAAGAGAACTCAATGCGAATCGAAAGTTACGACTCGATTTTCGAGTTGGACCGGATGATTGTTTGATGTTTCGAGACGGGATATGTGTGCGAAAACGATAAATTGATTCGTAAAATATTACATGAGGCGCACAATGGTCATTTATCGATTCATCTGGTAGCACAAAAATGTGTAATGATTTAAAGAAGTCAGTATTGGTGGCGGTATGAAAAGGACATTTGAATTTGTAACCAACTGTTTGATCTGTCAACAAGTAAAAGTGAACATCAAGTGCCTTGAGATTACTTCAACCGTAATGGTGCACGAGTGGAAATGGGACAAGATTACCATGGATTTTGTAACCGGTTTGCCTTTAACTCCTAAAAAGAAGGATCTTGTTTGGGTAGTGGTTGATAGATTAACAAAGTCAGCCCACTTTATACCAAGACGTCTGATTACTCACTTGATAAATTAGTTGAATTATATGTTCTTGAAATTGTGAAGTTGCACGGAGTACCTATGTCTATAATATCGATAGAGATCCAAGATTTACCTCGAGATTTTGGAAAAGTTACAAGAAGCTTTGGGTACAAAATTGAACTTTAGTACCGCATTTCATCCACAAGCAGATGGTCAAGCAGAAAGAGTAATCCGGTACTCAAGATATGCTTAGATCTTGTGTTTTAGAATTTGGAGGTAGTTGGGAGAAATATCTATCTTTGATTGAGTTTGCCTACAATAACAGTTATCAATCAAGTATACAAATGGCACCGTCTGAAGCCTTGTATGGTCGTAAGTGTCGGACTCCTTTATATTGGACCGAGCTCGGTGAGAAGCAGATTCATGGAGTTGATCTAGTTAAAGAAACCAAGAGAAAATAAAAGTAATTCGGGATTGCTTAAAAGTCGCTTCAGATCGACAAAAGTCATATGCTGATTTAAAAAGAAAAGAGATTGAATTTCGGTGGGTGATAAAGTGTTCTTGAAGGTGTCACCATGGAAAAAGATTCGAGATTTAGTCGGAAGGCAAGTTGAGTCCGCGTTTTATTGGGCCGTCTGAGATTCTTGAGAGAATTGGACCAATGGCATATCGGTTGGCCTTACCAGCGAGTTAGAAAGAATTCATAACGTGTTTCATGTATCAATGTTGCGACGTTATCGTTCTGATCCTTCACATGTGATTTCTCCAACAGAAATTGAGATTCGATCGGATATGACCTATGAGGAGGAACCAATAAAGATTTTGGCTCGAGAGGTTAAACAGTTAAGAAATAAAAGTATAGCTTTAGTGAAAGTATTGTAGCACGGACATGGGATAGAAGAGGCTACGTGGGAACTGAAGAAGCTATGAGGAAACAAGACCCAAACCTCTTTATTGGGTAAGATTTTCGAGGACGAAAATCTCAAAAGGGGGGGAGAATTGTGACAACCCGAATTAGGGCCTAATCGGAATAGTGGTTTCATGACCACAAATCCGAGATAGAAATAATTGTTTTATAATTATTTGGGGTTTATGATATGATTGCATGATTTTGTGAAAATTTCGTGTTGAAATTCTATGCCTAAAGTGCTTAAATTGAAAATAGGGACTAAATCGAATAAGTTGCAAAATTTACATCCCGGAAGTTTTTAGTATGAAATTGTTTTGGAATATTAATTAGGAGGTCTTAAATAGCAATTTGACCAATTTTAAATTCATGGACAAAATTAGGACATGGAAGGAATTTTTGAAAGTTTAGTAAGGAGGGGCATTTTGGTCATTTGGATATTAAATGAAATAAAATGGGAAAAATAACACAAAATTGATCATCATCCTCCTTAGTTGCTGCCGAATTCTCCCTCTCTCCATAGCTAGGGTTTCTTCAATTTTCAAGCTCCATAGTAAGTGATTCCAAGCCCCGTTTTTAATGTTCTTTACGTTTTTGGAATCCCGGAAGCTCGATTAAGCTTATGCTAGTAATAATTTAACCTAGGGTTCACATTTGGAAAAATACCCATAGGTGAAATTTGTGTATTTTGATGTTTTATGATAGAATATGAGGTTTTAAATTATGTTAAATAACTTGTGCTACTCGGTTTTAAGTGAAAACGAGTAAAAGCAAGATAATCGGTAAAAAATACCTATTGTTCATAACTATATGATAGAGTGAGAATTTGATGTTGTTGTAGAAGAGAAAATGTTCAGCATATCATAAAACATAAGAATAAGGGCTGAAATTAAATTCCGAGCCTAGGGGCAAAAATGTAATTTTGTAAAAGTTAGGGGCAAAATGTAATTTTTCCATAATGTGATTTTGGATTGAAATAAATAGTATGAGTATTAAATGAGCTAAATGTGTTATTATAGATCAAGAAAGACGCGAATTGATCTCGAATCGGGGAAGGAAAAAGTTTTGGACTAAATTGCAAAATTTCCACATTTTGCACCAAGGTAAGTTTGTATGTAAATATTACAATAATTTCATGTACATTCTTATATTTCAGCCTATTATATAAACATACTAGCTGATGTTAAAATGTAAATCGACTATTGGAAAAATGGAAATAAATATAGAGAGAGATCCGGTTGAACATTCGAGAGATCGAATGAAATAGAGGGCGTAGCTAGGTCACATGTATGATGCCGAGTGCACATCATGTGTACAAGAAAGCTACTGAGACACCTGTAGTAGCTAGGTCACATGCGTGATACGAGATGTATCCCATGTAGACAAGAGAGCTACGTGAAAGATAAATGTAGCTAGGTCGCATGCGTGATTCCAAGTGAAGGACACCATGTAGACAAGAGAGCTACGTGAAAGGTAAATGTAGCTAGGTCGCATGCGTGATTCCAAGTGAAGGACACCATGTAGACAAGAGAGCTACGAGACAAATCGGTTAGGTCGCATGAGTGGTACTAAGTGTTCACCATGTGTACAAGAGAGCCGAACTAAACGAAGTATGATGGTGGGGTTTGTGTCTTTGAAACCATTAAATATCGAGGATTGATCCGAATTTTTCAACGGGATGGTTTTGTGGTGATATTGTGGTTTGGACCTACACTTATGGTGAATGAAATGTGGTGAAAATGATTTGTGGTATATACATATATAAGATAAAATGAGGGTAGCATAAAGAATGTGTGAAAGAGTGAAATTAGCATTAAAACTGTTTTTAGATGGTAGCAGTGACGTGATTTTGAAAAATCACCAAAATAGGAGGAATATAATTAGAGGTTGAATGAGATTTAAAATTAAAGCTTAATGAGTCTACTTTTATATAAAAGAAACAGAGCAAGCAAAGGAATTCTATATTTTGAGATATTTACAATTGTATGTGACTTGCTCAGGATGAATACGTGATCCCCTGTTCCAACTTTGAAAAATCATTAAAATTGTACAAAAAAATTAAGAAATATAGTTTACATGCCTAAATTCCTTATTGAGACTAGTTTTAAATGAAACAGACGTCAGGGTTGTTTGAATTGTGTACTGAGAGATATTCAATTCGTAGTGAACAGAGGTCAGATCAGTCGAGCTGTGTAACAGGGGAAACTTTAACTAATAAACTGTACTAATCGGATGAACCAAAAATTATAGAAAAAATATTAACAAAAAGAATTATGAGTCTAGATTCAGGGAAATTTTACGGATTTGAATTTCGAGTTTTGTAACCCGAGTTATGATTTATTTAGTGAATATGACGCAGTAGAGACAGCTAAATCAAAGTGGAATGAATAGTGAAGTTAAAGTAGATAAACTTGAATTGTTGTGTAAACATGTTAGATTCTTTAATTAGTATTTACATACTTACTTACTAAGCTATAAGCTTACTTTGTTTCTCTCTTTTGTCTTATAGTGTTCTTGACTTGCTCGGGAGTTAAGGATCGTGAAGATCTACCCGCACTATCATACTTTAGGGTATTTGAACTAAACGTTTTGAATTATGGCATGTATAGTAGGCTTAATTATTTTGTTACGTGTCATATTTGTCTAGGTTAAAATATTAGTTCTGATACTCGACCGAGATACTTTGTACAAGCCATTAAAGTGGGCTAATATTGTTCAAGACATATGCTATACGATGCACTATCAAATTGGATGACATATTTATATCTCGATTATGTTTAATGGTATGTGTTATGTTCTGGTAATACCTTATATCCTGTTCCGGCGACGGTAACGGGTAAGGGGTGTTACAAAGACGTGAGGGAAAACCCAATAAGGCCTCTACTCATATTCGGCCACCTCCCTAAACTATAGGGGTTTCGGCTTTTGTTAACATTTACCATAGGAATCGTTTAGAGTTCGAGCACTTACCACAGTCTCTCTTCTTGAATCCGTTTATCCCTAGAAGATAAGGGAATTGACCACTAAAAAGTGAAAAGAAAAAGAGGGTTGCTGGTCAACAAAGAATCGGCACCACCTAGCTTCACAGATTTCATCTTTTGCAGTATTTCGGCAAAAGTGAATGTAATATCCTGAATTAGGGCTTAATCGGAATAGTGGTTTCATGACCTCAAATCTGAGATAGAAATAATAATTTTATAATTATTTTGATGATTATGATATGATTGCATGATTGTGTGAAAATTTCGTGATGAAATTCTATGCCTAAAGTGCTTAAATTGAAAGTAGGGACTAAATCGAATAAGTTGCAAAACTTGCATTCTAGAAGTTTTTAGTATGAAATTGTTTTGGAATATTAATGAGGAGGTCTTAAATAGGAATTTGACCAATTTTAAGTTCATGGACAAAATTAGGACATGGAAGGAATTTTTGGAAAGTTTAGTAGTAAGGGTATTTTGGTCATTTAGTTATTAAAATAAATTAAAAACAAAATTAAAAGCCAATTTTTGTCCATCTTCTTCATTAGGCTGAAATTTCAAGGGTTCTCCATAGTTAGGGTTTGTTTCAAGCTTCCAAGCTCCATAGTAAGTGATTCCAAGCCCCGTTTTTAATGTTCTTTACGTTTTTGGAATCCCGGTAGCTCGATTAAGCTTATGTTAGCAATAATTCAACCTAGGGTTTATATTTGGAAAAATACCCATAGGTGAAATTTGTGTATTTTGATGTTTTATGATAGAATATGAGGTTTTAAATTATGTTAGACAACTTGTGCTACTCGGTTTGAGTGAAAAGCGAGTAAAAGGGCTTAATCGACAAAAATACCTAATAGTCACAAGTATATGTTAGAGAGAGAATTTGATGTTGCCATAGAAGGGAAAAATGATCAGCATGTTATAAAACATATGAATAAGGAATAAATTTTAATTCCCGAGCCTAGGGGCAAAAGTGTAATTATGCAAAAGTTTATGGGCAAAAGTGTAATTTTTCCAAAGTTCGTATTAAATGCTGTTTTGATGAATGTATGTATTAAATAAGATTAATTTGGTATTATAGATCAAGAAAAACGAGATTCAAGTCGCGATCGAGGAAAAGAAAAGATTGTGGACTAAATTGCAAAATCTTTATATTTTGGTACCAAGGTAAGTTCATGTGTAAATGTAGTAACATAATTGTCATTTTAAGCAATTTAATGTTGTTTATATGATATGATGCTGATTATTATCATGAAATATTATGCTTTGTGGTTATTGTTGAATAATATGTAATTATGTGAATTACTTGATGAGTATGAACTATCACCGAAGTACCGATTTCGATATTCCGTTGAAGACGGCAAAGATGTGTGATCGAGGAAAACGCCCGTTTGAACCTTAGGAATAGATTAGGATACAAGTGACATGTCACTAGGATGGTTGAGCATCCGAACTCGTTGAGTTGAGTCCGAGTTCACCTATGGATGCGAATGTCCGAACTCGTTGAGTTGAGTCCGAGTTCGTGAGATGTAACTAGGCATCCGAACTCGTTGAGTTGAGTCCGAGTTCACTTATGGATGCGAACGCCTGAGCTCGTTGAGTTGAGTCCTGTGACAGCCCAAAATTGACCCTAGTCGGAATGTGGTTTCGGGACCACAAAACCAAGGCATAAAAATAATTAAAAATTTATTTTGATGCCTATAATATGTGTGTGCTCATGTATGACATTTTATAATGATTGATTTAGTGTTATAAAGGTGAATTCCACAAGAAAAGACTTAGTAGTGAACTTTGAAAGTACGATAGGGAAATGTGTGATGACTAATTAAAGCATGCATGCAAAATAATGGACTTGCATGTCAAATTCCCCTTTTTACAAGTGATGGCCGGCCATGACAAAGAGATATGGGCTAAACATGTCATGAAACATGTTTTTTGGGCATTAGGGAGAAATAATAAACAAATAAGCATGGGTAAGAAAAGAATGAAAAAAAATGTGTGTGAGAGAGTAGCATTCCCCATTGCTTGTGCAACCAAGAAGAAAAACAAAAAATTTGTTCATCCTTGTTCTCTCCTTTTGGCCAAAAATACTAAGAGGAAGAAGAGATTTTGCTTCATTTCCTTTGTTTAGAAGAGATCTAGAAGGATATTTGGCTAAACTTGCATCAAGATTGAGGTATGTATGAGGTTGTGTCATGAGATTCATGCATGTTTTAGTTGCCAACTTGATGTTCATGTTAGCCATGGTTCAAATCCTTGTTATGCCATGGAAGTGGTATTTGGTCAAGGTTGGTATTGTGATAAAGCCATTGCATTTTAAGTGTGAAGCTTGATGATGATGCATGCAATGATGGATTGTCTACTCTTGAAATTTCTTTGTAGCCATCTTGAGTAAGACTTTGAGTTTTCTTTTGTTTAACCATGATTGAAGATAAAAGGGCATGATTATGATGTATTCGCCATGATGCATTCATGAGCATGGTTCATGCTTCTTGCATGTTAGTTAAAATTTGTGTTTTAGATGGCTATGGACACCTTGAAATTGGCCGTGCTCATATATGTATATATATGTTTGCACATGATGTTTTAGCTATGAAGTAAGTGATGAATACGTTTGTTTAAAGAAGAAGATGTTGAAGAATGCTTGTGAAATTGCAAGCACATTCGCCTAGCACACATATGAGTGCTTGATGCTATATTATAAGTTTTGAGCTACAACATGCAAAGCATTAACTAGTAAAATGCATGCTGTTTTTGTGTGGTATTAAGTGCATAATTGGCCTCAACATGGACATGTTTATTCGGCCTTAGGTAGCCTATTGAAGGCCTTAGCTTTTCCTTGATGCGAATGAATTGTATTGAATTGCTTGATGTAGTATAAAATGTGCATGACCATTGTGTATTCAAGCTAAAGGGTGGCCATTTGACCATTTAAACTCCTTGTCATATTCGGCCATAAGCTAGCACAATGAGGTTTTAATAAATTGAATTTGTTTGAATTAGCTCAAGAGCTTAGAGGGCCACAATTGGACAAGGGGAAGGAAAAAGTGATCGAATAGCCGTAAAAGCCGTTCGACAACATCCGAGGTAAGTCCTCAAGAAGTGACCTTAATTGAATTTTGTGGAATGAAATATGGATGTATTGATTATTGATTTATGTGTGTATGAGTATTGAATGATACCCGGCTAAGTCCCGGCGATTATGCTAGTGATTATAATTGTGTTTGAGCCTTAGTAACGAAAATGAAATATGTATGTCCAATGATTATTGATGTATGTGTGCATGAGAAATTGAATGATACCCGGGCTAAGCCCCGAAGACAATTATGCTGGAAATTATATCCGGGTTAAGACCCGAAGGCAATTGTGCTAGTGGCTACATCCGGCTAAGACCAAGGCATTCGTGCGAGTCATTCTATCCGGGCTAAGACCAAAGGCATTAGTGCGTGGTTATATCCGGTTGTATTCGAAGAAGCTTGGGCTGGAGGTGAGTGTTGGTTGCTGTAATAAATTCAATTAAATGCGCTCGAAAAGCCCAAAGAATAAGGTACGCGTTTATATGTGCATTGGAAAGTCGACATATTTGAGCAACATTCGCTCAATCGACTAACGAATTTCAGCTATTGGAATGGTTGATACTTTGTGAAAGTATATAATGATGAAGTGTGAAGTAAGAATGATTATGAGAATGTGTATTAATGAAATGATGCATTTGGTTATGTGAATGTATTGCTTAAATTAAAGCTGATTTTATTCCTTGAGACTTACTAAGCATAAAAATGCTTACCCCGTTGCTTTGGCTCTCTGTTTTATAGATTAAGCTCGATAGCAATCGGATTCGGGATCATTAAAGTCGAAGTCATCCACACTATCAACGCCTCTATTTTGGTATAAATTTTTGGTTGAACTTTGAAATGGCATGTATAGGACTACCCCTTGTTGGTTTAAATATGCTGTGATGTATATGTGTACGGCCATGCGAAAATGGCTCGTAAAAGTGAAGTACGAACTTAGACTATTTGCGGTTTGTATATTTATATATGGTGTCATGATGTGATTATGGATTGGAGATGGGAATGTTGGTCACATGATCAGCCATTGGTATGGTTAAAATGATCATATATGAACCTATGTATGGCAAGACTAGTTGGTTCATGGAGACTACAAAATAGGTAAGACCTACCTTAAAACAGATGCTGCCAGCTGCAGTGACGTGAATGTGAAAAATCACCAAAATTTGTAGGAATGGTATTAAATAGTGAATAAGCTATGTAAATGAACCTTGATGAGTCTATTTTCATATGGAAGAAACGAAATGGTCATAGGAGTTACATGTTAAGAGATATTAAAGCTATTGTGAGACAGGGCCAGAACGGTTTCTGGGTCCCCTGTCGCAACTTTAAAAATTTACTATAACTTATCCAGAAAGAATTAGGAGTCATGCCTTATATGTACAGATTTCATTTTGAGTCTAGTTTCATTAGAAACAAACGGCACCAGTATTAAAGCCCTGTAAAGAGAGATATTCAAGTTATAACGCGCGAAGGTCAGAGCAGTCGATCCCTGTAACATGGGTGACTTTAACTAATAAACTGTACCAATTGGCCCGACCAAAATTCTAGAAATAAATAAATGGATGGATATATGAGTCTAAATTCAGGTAAAATTTACGAAACCAGTTTCCGAGTTTTGAAACTCGAGATATGATTTTAAGGCAACGGTGACGCAGTTTTCCAGCCTGACTGGAAATGTCAAATTGGGGGCAAAATATGTGAACTTGGCTTGTTAACCCCTCGTGTCCGACACGGCGATGGTCTCGGGTTCGGGTGTTACAATTTTATTGGTATCGAGCCAGGTTTAGTCGATTCTAGGACTACCGTGATGTGTTTGGGGTCTAGCTATACATGCCATTAAATGATGAATCGATAGTGTGGTGATTTCGACAATTTGACTTTGTGTTTGTTTATAGCAATGGATCCGATCCCAGTAGAGCAATAGCTGATGATGTGGAGAGTGTGGCGCTGCTCCGCGCAAGGGACAGCGCCGCGGACTCTCAACCTATGGCCAGCAATCCGAATGATGAGGCTAGGCAAGCCTTTTATAGTGTGATGAGCGAATGGTTTAATCAATACATTCGAACTAACACGGCTGTTCCACAACCTCCATTCCCGACAAATGCAACCCCGCACCTACAATACCTCGGTGACTGACCAAATAAGGTCAAGTAAGCCCTCGATCGATAGGATTCAAAACATGGGGCCACTGAATTTAAGGCTACGGATGATGATGATGCCGAAGCGAGCTGAATTTTGGTTGGATAACACTATCTGGGTGCTCGATGAGCTATCCTGTACACCGATGAGTGCTTAAAGTGTACCATCTCCTTGCTATGCGAGTCCGCCTACTATTGGTGGAGTACTCGACTTGTGGTGCCTAGAGAGCAAGTGACTTGGGAATTCTTTCAAACCGAGTTCAAAAAGTATATTAGTCGAGATTCATCGACCAAAAGCGAAGGAATTCCTTGATCTTAAGCAAGGTTCTATGTCGATTCACTACTCTGACGAAAATTTGTGAGGCTTAGCCGGATGCGCGTGAGAATGCATTTCGTCCAAGCCATTATGTGTAAACGCTCGAGGATGGGCTGAATGATGATATAAGGATTTTCGTTGGCATTCTCGAAATACGAGAGTTCGTAGTACTTGTTGAGCGAGCTTGTAAAGTCAAGAGCTTAGAAAGGAGAAACAAAAGTTGATATGGGAACCGGAGAATTCGAAGAGGTCCTCGGAAAGTCTCTTCAACAGCATCGAAGAGATTTCGAGATGATGTGAGCCGGTCTAGAGGCGTTTGGGCTTTTCTAGACGAGGATGCGATCGACCCTGTGACCACACGAGTCACTTGATCGCCATGGTGGAAATGATCGCCGAGAGAGGCGGAGTGTCTACATTGTGGCAAATGGCATTGGGGAGCTGTTGGTTTCGTGATCGCTCTGCTATAAGTGTGGATCGGCCGACCACTTTATGAAGGATTGCCCGAGGATGCTTGAGCAGAATGTAAGTCAGTGGAAACCGGGTGCTACCACTTGCCGAGGTAGGCCACCTAGAAATATGGGCAATGTCGGTGGCGGTCGAGAGGATCTAGAGATGCTACCATCGGATCTCGAGGCTCGTGCCCTGCTAGGACTTATGCCATCTGCCATGCCGAGGATCTTGCCTCTCCGGATGTCATTACTGGTACTTTCACTCTTTTCAATACTAATGTGATTGCTTTGATTGACCCCGGTTCTACTCATTCTTATATATGTGAAACCTTAGCATCCATAAGACTTTGCCTATTGAGTCTCTTCGAGTTTGTAATTCGGTGTCAAACCCTTGGGTCATTACGTGCTTGTCAACAAAGTGTGCAAGAAAAGTCCCCTAGTGTTCCGAGGTTCTTATTTTTCGGCGGACTTGATGCTTTTGCCGTTCGATGAATTGACGTTATTCTTGGTTTGGATTGGTTGACCATGCACGATGCGGTTGTAAATTGCAAAAGCAAGACTATCGATTTGAGGTGCGCGAATAATGAGATAATTCGGGTTGAGTCTACAGACTTAAAGGGTTGCCACCGTAATATCGGCAATGTTGGCCGAAAATATGTAAGAAAAGGGTGCGAAGCGTACCTTGCGTCGTGCTCGATGACAAGGAATCGAAAAAGAAACCCGAATCTGTGCCCGTGGTTTGTGAATTCTGGATGTTTTCCACGAAGAATTGCGGGTTTACCACCGTTCGGAAATAGAATTTGGCATCGAATTGGTACCGGTACCACTCAATTCGATAGCTCCGTGTCGTATGGCACCAACGAATTAAAGGAGTTGAAAGCTCGGTTGCAAGAATTGGTGGATAGAGGTTTTGCTCGCTTGAGTTGTTCGCCTTGGGGTGTGCGGTGTTGTTTGTGAAAAGAAGGATGGAACCATGCGGTACAGCATCGACTATCGTCGACTTAATAAAGCGACGATAAAGAACAAATATCCGTTACCACGTATCGATGACTTGTTCGATCAAGCTGAAGGAGCCTCGGTGTTCTCAAAAATAGATTTGAGATCGGGCTATTATCAATTGCGAATCCGAGATTGGACGTACCCAAGACCGCCTTGAGCGAGATATGGTCACTATGAGTTCCTAGTGATGCCGTTTGGGCTCACTAATGCCCTACTGCAGTATTTATGGATTTAATGAATCGGATCTTGAGACCATATTTGGATCGATTCGTAGTCGTGTTCATTGATGACATCTTGGTCTATTCAAGAAATGAGACCGAACATGCTGAACACCTGCGGTTAGTGCTGCAAATTTTATGGGATAAGCAATTATATGCTAAGTTCAGCAAGTGTGAGTTCTGGTTAAGAGAGGTTAGCTTCTTGGGTCATGTGGTATCTGCATCGGGTATTCGAGTCGACACGAATAAAATTTCAGCCATACTTAATTGGAAGTCTCCAGAAATATTATTGAGGTTCGAGACTTTTTCGGCTTCTTAGGTTATTACCGACGATTTGTAAAGGTTTCTCAACGATAGCCACGATGATGAAGGCTTACTCCAAAAGGATGTTAAGTTCGAATGGACGAGAAATGCCAAAAAGTTTCGATCAACTGAAAACTTATTTGACCGAAGCCCCAATTCTAGTGCAACCCAGTCAAGAAAGAGTTTGTCATCTATAGCGACGCCTCCCTACTTGGGTTAGGTTGTGTATTGATGCAAGAAGGTCGAGTTGTGGCCTATCGTCGAGGCAATTAAAGCCACATGAGAAAAATTATCCGACTCATGATCTCGAATTGGCCGCCATCGTGTTCGCCTTAAAGATATGGCGACATTACTTATTTGGTGAAAGGTGCCATGTGTACTCGGATCACAAAAGTCTCAAATATTTGATGACCCAAAGAGACTTAAATCTGCGACAAAGACGTTGGCTTGAGCTGTTAAAGGATTACGAGTTGGTCATTGACTATCACCCGGAAAGGCGAATGTGGTTGCGGATGCCTTGAGTCGTAAATCATTATTAAACTTCGAGCGATGAGCGTGCACTTGTATGCATTCGATCCGATAGTGTGTTAGTAGCTGAATTGAAAGCCAAACCACTATTGATACATCAAATTCGAGAAGCTCGAAAAGTCGACGACGAGTTGGTCAAAAGCGGCCGAGTGTGTTCAAACAAGGACTCGGAATTTCAAATCGATGATGACGATTGTTTGAGGTTCGAAGTCGTCTGTGTGTTCCAAAGAATTGAACTCATTTCGATAATTCTGAATGAAGCCCATTGTAGCGAATGGCAATCCACCCGGGAGTACGAAGACGTACAATGATTTGAAACGCCGGTTTTGGTGGCATGGTATGAAGCGAGACATCTCCGACTTTGTTTGAGATGTTTAATATGTCAACAAGTGAAAGCGGAACATCGGTGCCTTGAGATTACTTGACCAATCACGATACCCGAGTGGAAATGGGATCGAGTCACAATGGACTTTGTATCCGGACCGCCATTGTCGACAAGTAAGAAGGATGCGGTTTGGGTCGTGGTAGATAGATTGACTAAGTCGGCCCACTTTGTCCCGTCGTCTGAATTTTCAATGGAAAAATTAGCCGAATTGTACGTTTCTCGATTGTGAGATTACACGGGTGCCTATTTCCATCGTGTCGGATAGAGATCCGAGATTTACCTCGCGATTTTGGAAAAAGTTGCAAGAAGCTTTGGGTACCAAGTTGCATTTTAGCACCGCCTTTCACCCCCAAACCGATGGTCAATCCGGCGGATAATTCGGATACTTGAGGATATGTTGAGATGTTGCGTCCTCGAGTTTAGTGGTTCATGGGAGCGGTATTTGCCGTTGATTGAATTCGCTTACAACAACAAATTTCAATCGAGTATTAAGATGGCACCCTACGAGGCTTTGTACGATCGTAAATGTCGTACACCATTGTTTTGGACCGAGCTTGGTGAAAGCAAGATTTTCGGGTGGATTTGATTAGAGATGCTGAACAAAAGTGAAAGTAATCCGTGAAAGTCTCAAGATAGCCTCCGATCGTCGAGAAGTCGACGCGGATCTGAAGCGTAAGGATATCGAGTATCGTGGGTGATAAAGTGTTTCTCAAGGTATCGCCTTGGAAAAAGATACTCGATTCGGTAGTAAGGGCAAGTGAGCCCGAGGTTCATTGGGCCATATGAGATATCCGAAGCGAGTCGGTCCGGTGGCATATCGTTTGATTTTGCCGCTGAACTCAAAAAGGTTCACGATGTCTTTCATGTTTCGATGCTTGACGCTATAGATCCGATCCATCGCACGTGATTAGTCCATCGAAATTGAAATTCAAGCTAATATGAGTTATGAGGAAGAATCGATTCGTATCCTATCACGAGAAGTGAAAGAGTTGCGAAACAAGCGGGTTCCGCTAGTGAAAGTGTTATGGCTCAAGCACGGATAGAAGAAGCTACTTGGGAGACCGAGAACTCTATGAAAGAGCGATATCCAAACCTATTTACCGGTAAGATTTTCGGGACAAAAATTTCTTAAGTGGGGAGAGTTGTGACAGCCCAAAATTGACCCTAGTCGGAATGTGGTTTCGGGACCACAAAACCAAGGCATAAAAATAATTAAAATTTATTTTGATGCCTATAATATGTGTGTGCTCATGTATGACATTTTATGATGATTGATTTAGTGTTATAAAGGTGAATTCCACAAGAAAGGACTTAGTAGTGAACTTTGAAAGTACGATAGGAAATGTGTGATGACTAATTAAAGCATGCATGCAAAATAATGGACTTGCATGTCAAATTCCCTTTACAAGTGATGGCCGGCCATGACAAAGAGATATGGGCTAAACATGTCATGAAACATGTTTTGTTGGGCATTAGGGAGAAATAATAAACAAATAAGCATGGGTAAGAAAAGAATGAAAAAAAAATGTGTGTGAGAGAGTAGCATTCCCCATTGCTTGTGTAACCAAGAAGAAAAAACAAAAAATTTGTTTATCCTTGTTCTCTCCTTTTGGCCAAAAATACTAAGAGGAAGAAGAGATTTTGCTTCATTTCCTTTGTTTAGAAGAGATCTAGAAGGATATTTGGCTAAACTTGCATCAAGATTGAGGTATGTATGAGGTTGTGTCATGAGATTCATGCATGTTTTAGTTGCCAACTTGATGTTCATGTTAGCCATGGTTCAAATCCTTGTTATGCCATGGAAGTGGTATTTGGTCAAGGTTGGTATTGTGATAAAGCCATTGCATGTTAAGTGTGAAGCTTGATGATGATGGATGCAATGATGGATTGTCTACTCTTGAAATTTCTTTGTAGCCATCTTGAGTAAGACTTTGAGTTTTCTTTTGTTTAACCATGATTGAAGATAAAAGGGCATGATTATGATGTATTCGGCCATGATGCATTCATGAGCATGGTTCATGCTTCTTGCATGTTAGTTAAAATTTGTGTTTTAGATGGCTATGGACACCTTGAAATTGGCCGTGCTCATATATGTATATATATGTTTGCACATGATGTTTTGGCTATGAAGTAAGTGATGAATACGTTTGTTTAAAGAAGAAGATGTTGAAGAATGCTTGTGAAATTGCAAGCACATTCGCCTAGCACACATATGAGTGCTTGATGCTATATTATAAGTTTTGAGCTACAACATGCAAAGCATTAACTAGTAAAATGCATGCTGTTTTTGTGAGGTATTAAGTGCATAATTGGCCTCAACATGGACATGTATATTCGGCCTTAGGTAGCCTATTGAAGGCCTTAGCTTTTCCTTGATGCCCGAATGAATTGTATTGAATTGCTTGATGTAGTATAAAATGTGCATGACCATTGTGTATTCAAGCTAAAGGGTGGCCATTTGACCATTTAAACTCCTTGTCATATTCGCCATAAGCTAGCACAATGAGGTTTTAATAAATTGAATTTGTTTGAATTAGCTCAAGAGCTTAGAGGGCCACAATTGGACAAGGGGAAGGAAAAAGTGATCGAATAGCCGTAAAAGCCGTTCGACAACATCCGAGGTAAGTCCTCAAGAAGTGACCTTAATTGAATTTTGTGGAATGAAATATGGATGTATTGATTATTGATTTATGTGTATGAGTATTCGAATGATACCCGGGCTAAGTCCCAAGGCGATTATGCTAGTGATTATAATTGTGTTTGAGCCTTAGTAACGAAAATGAAATATGTATGTCCAATGATTATTGATGTATGTGTGCATGAGAAATTGAATGATACCGGGCTAAGCCCAAAGACAATTATGCTGGAAATTATATCCGGGTTAAGACCAAGGCAATTGTGCTAGTGGCTACATCCGGGCTAAGACCAAGGCATTCGTGCGAGTCATTCTATCCGGGCTAAGACCAAGGCATTCGTGCGTGGTTATATCCGGTTGTATTCGAAGAAGCTTGGGCTGGAGGTGAGTGTTGGTTGCTGTAATAAATTCAATTAAATGCGCTCGAAAAGCCCAAAGAATAAGGTATGCGTTTATATGTGCATTGGAAAGTCGACATATTTGAGCAACATTCGCTCAATCGACTAACAATTTCAGCTATTGGAATGGTTGATACTTTGTGAAAGTATATAATGATGAAGTGTGAAGTAAGAATGATTATGAGAATGTGTATTAATGAAATGATGCATTTGGTTATGTGAATGTATTGCTTAAATTAAAGCTGATTTTATTCCTTGAGACTTACTAAGCATAAAATGCTTACCCGTTGCTTTGGCTCTCTGTTTTATAGATTAAGCTCGATAGCAATCGGATTCGGGATCATTAAAGTCGAAGTCATCCACACTATCAACGCCTCTATTTTGGTATAAATTTTGGTTGAACTTTGAAATGGCATGTATAGGACTACCCTTGTTGGTTTAAATATGCTGTGATGTATATGTACGGCCATGCTAAAATGGCTCGTAAAAGTGAAGTACTGAACTTAGACTATTTGCGGTTTGTATATATATATATGGTGTCATGATGTGATTATGGATTGGAGATGGGAATGTTGGTCACATGATCAGCCATTGGTATGGTTAAAATGATCATATATGAACCTATGTATGGCAAGACTAGTTGGTTCATGGAGACTACAAAATAGGTAAGACCTACCTTAAAACAGATGCTGCCAGCTGCAGTGACGTGAATGTGAAAAATCACCAAAATTTGTAGGAATGGTATTAAATAGTGAATAAGCTATGTAAATGAACCTTGATGAGTCTATTTTCATATGGAAGAAACGAAATGGTCATAGGAGTTACATGTTAAGAGATATTAAAGCTATTGTGAGACAGGGCTAGAACGGTTTCTGGGTCCCCTGTCGCAACTTTAAAAATTTACTATAAATTATCCAGAAAGAATTAGGAGTTATGCCTTAGATGTACAGATTCCATTTTGAGTCTAGTTTCATTAGAAACAAACGGCACCAGTATTAAAGCCCTGTACAGAGAGATATTCAAGTTATAACGCGCGAAGGTCAGAGCAGTCGATCCCTGTAACATGGGTGACTTTAACTAATAAACTGTACCAATTGGCCCGACCAAAAATTCTAGAAATAAATCCATGGATGGATATATGAGTCTAAATTCAGGGAAAATTTACGAAACCAGTTTCTTAGTTTTGAAACTCGAGATATGATTTTTAAGGCGACGGTGACGCAGTTTTCCAGCCTGACTGGAAATGTCAAATTGGGGGGCAAAATATGTGAACTTGGCTTGTTAACCCCTCGTGTCCGACACCGGCGATGGTCTCGGGTTCGGGGTGTTACAAGTCCGAGTTCACTTAGGGGCGGGTTACATGATTTCTTGATTACATATGAGGCACTTATGTGCAAATTATCCGTGTATCCGAGTTGTATTCCGATGTGTTCAACGGGTGAAATTTCTAGTGAAATGGAAGAACACTTAAGATGCAAGTGACGTTTTGGTAAGTGTTGTGAAATGGACACTTTGGACAGGTATGTTCTTAACCCTCGGGTTGAAAATAGATACAACAACGATAAGGTGGTAAGATGATGAATGATGTTTAGAAATATGACATATGTTTTGGTGATACCATGCTAAAGTTGTTTGGTATATTTGTATTGTTATGTTACTTGTTATTTACATATGAACTTACTAAGCATTTATGCTTACTCCCTCATCTTTATTTACTGTAGTTTTGAACAAGCCAGCTCGGGAATCGGGACGGGTCAAAGGTTCGATCACACTATCCAAAGGACTTTCATCCGGTAAATGGCTTGTAAAACTTAAGTATGGCATGTATAGCAATATACTTATTTTGTGTAAATAATTTTATGATATGGCCGTGTTTGGTTGAGAAAATGTTTGATATTGATAAGTCATGGTGATGGCTAATTTAGATCATGTTTGATATTATGGAAGTTTAATAGGTTATCTAGTTCATAAAAATTCATGGAAAGATGAAACTTGCCTTAAAACAGAATATTGCTGCAGCAATGACATGAATTTGAAAAATCACTAAAAATAGTATAAATGGAACTAAATGATGAGTAAGTTATGAAATTGAGGCTTAATGAGTCTATTTTCATGTGGATTGAACAAAACAGGCATATAAATTATATTTTATGAGATATTTAAACTTTTGTGAAACAGGGCCAGAGTGATTTCTGGATCCCCTATTCTGACTTTAAAAATTTATAATAAATTTTACAAAAATAATTAGAAGTTTTTCTTTATATGTACAGGTTCGTTATTGAGTCTAGTTTTAAGAGAAACAAACCTCATAGTCATTTAATTTCTGTATAGAGAAATATCTGATTCGTAATACACAGAGGTCAGAGCAGTCAAACCCTGAAACATGGGAGACTTTAACTAATAAACTGTACTAATTGGACCAACTAAAAATTCTATAAAAAAATTGGTAAATATATATATGAGTCTAGATTTATGGAAAATTTACGGATCTTGATTTTGAGTTTCGTAACTCGAGATATGATTTTTCTTGTAATTGTGACGGGGGTAGTTAGAAAGCTGTGAATGTAGAAACAAATGATTTGAAGTTCTTAATTTGATAAATTATGTTCGGTAACCCCTCAAGCTCGACTCCGGCGACGGTTTCGGGCGTGGGGGCATTACATTTAGTGGTATCAGAGCAGGTTTAGTCGGTTCTCAGACTACGTGTTGTATGTACAGATTTTGCTATACATGCCATAGGTATGAATTGTGATAGTGTGACGACTTCTGACCTTTTTAAATGATTTTTATATAGTAAATGGATCCCGATCCAGCTATGGCAGATGAAGTAGAGAGTAATGCGCCAGCCCGCTGAAGGGCAGCGCCGACTGAAAACTCACCTCCCATCTTGTTGGTCGGGGAGGAGGAGAAAGGGATCGGAAGCCTTTCTCCAAATGATGAGTGCATGGTACGCTGAGTTCGTTCGTACAAACCCAAATGTACGACCTCCCCCACCTCCCCCAATTCCTCAACCTATGCCTCCAATGCCTCAAGGAGTGGATATGATAAAATTTCATAGAACCCCCATTGATAGAATTCGTAAACAAGGGGCTGAAGAATTTAGAGCAAATATTGATGATGATGCAGAGAAAGCAGAGTTCTGGCTTGAAAATTTTGTCCGGGTATTTGATGAATTATCTTGTACACCTGAAGAATGTTTGAAATGTGCTACATCTTTGTTGAGAGATTCAGCCTATAATTGGTAGAAGACTTTGATTTCAGTGGTACCGAACGAGAGGGTAACCTGGGAATTCTTTCAAGAAGAGTTTCGGAAGAAATATATTAGTGAAAGATTTATTGATCAGAAATGTAAAGAGTTTCTTGAGTGAAGCAAGGTAATATGACAGTCTCGAATATGAAAGAGAGTTTGTTCGATTGAGTAAGTATGCGTGAATATGTTCCTCTGAAGCCAAGATGTGCGGCGATTTGAAGACGGGCTCAACGAAGACATTAAGGTATTTGTCGGGATCCTTGAACTGAAAGAAATGGTAGTACTGGTTGATCGAGCTTGTAAGGCTGAAGAACTACTGAAGGAAAAGAAAAAGGTAGAATCTGAAACAAGAAATTGGAAGAAAAGACCAATGAGTAATGCACCCTCACAACAAACTGGAAAGTCAAGAAATATGAATCCTCGTTCCCAAGTTTCAGCTGAGCAATCATATGGAAATTTTAAGAAGCGAAATGTGGGTCCTAAATCTCAGACTACTTCATCGGCTAGTGTGGGAAATACAAGTTTTGTTAAACCCGAAAGTGCCGTGTGTGGTAGAAATCATTTTGGTCCGTGCAGAGCAAATGAATGTTTTCGATGTGGTTCTCCGGATCATTTTATTAGAGACGCCAGAGAGAGTGAAAAGAAAAATTTCAGAATGTAAAATCTAGTGGTACAGACTCGAGGGAAGGTATCCGAGAAAAGTTGGAAGTGAAACAAGCGATAAGAATGTAGCCAGAGATGCAATAGTTAGATCTCGAGGAAGAGCTCCAGCTAGAACTTATGCTATTAAAGCGTGAAGATTCTTCCTCACCCGATGTGATTACTGGTACATTTTCTCTTTATGATATTAATGTTATTGCTTTGATTGATCCTGGTTCTACTCATTCATATGTATGCATGAAACTGGTGTCTAGTATGAATATACCTGTTGAGAACACAGAATTTATGATTAGAGTGTCGAATCCACTAGGCAAATGCGTGATAGTTGATAAAGTAAGTAAGAAATGCCCTTTAATGATTCAGGGTCATTACTTTTCGGCCGACTTGATGTTGTTGCCGTTTGATGAATTTGATGTTATTTTGGGTATGGATTGATTGACATTGCATGATGCTATAATAAATTGCAAAGAAAAGGTTATAGAATTAAAGTGTGAAAGTGGTGAAATTCTACGGGTTGAGCCAGACAAATCAGAGGCATTATCTAGTATGATTTCTTCGATGTCGGCTCAGAGATATTTGAGAAAGGGTTATGAAGCTTATTTGGCGTATGTAATTAATACAAAAGAAGTTGAAAAGAAAGTTGAATCAGTGCCAGTTGTGTGTGAATTTGCGGATGTATTTCAAGAAGAATTATCGGGTTTGCCTCCAGTTAGGGAAGTAGAATTTGGTATAGATTTGATACCGGGAACAACTCCGATCTCGATTGCTCCATATAGAATGGCACCAACAGAGTTGAAAGAATTAAAGTCGCAGTTACAAGAGTTGACTGATAAAGGCTTTGTGAGATTGAGTTTTTTACCTTGGGGTGCTCCCGTGTTATTTGTGAAAAAGAAGGATGGTTCTATGAGATTATGTGTTGATTATCGGCAGTTAAACAAGGTGACAATCAAAAACAAGTATCCGCTTTTAGAATTGATGATTTGTTTGATCAGCTAAAAGGAGCGACATGGTTTTCAAAGATTGACTTGAGATCTGGGTATTATTAGCTGCGAGTAAAAGAGTCAGATGTGCCTAAAACTGCATTTAGAACAAGGTACGGTCATTATGAATTTTTAGTTATGCCGTTTGGGTTGACAAATGCTCCTGCTGTGTTTATGGACTTAATGAATCGCATATTTCGTGTAACACCCCGAACCCGAGACCATCGCCAGTGTCGGACACGAGGGGTTAACAAGCCAAGTTCACATATTTTGCCCACCAATTTGACATTTCCAGTCAGGCTGGAAAACTGCGTTACCGTCGCCTTAAAAATCATATCTCGAGTTTCAAAACTCGGAAACTGGTTTCGTAAATTTTCCCTGAATTTAGACTCATGTATCCATCCATGGATTTATTTCTAGAATTTTTGGTCGGGCCAATTGGTACAGTTTATTAGTTAAAGTCACCCATATTACAGGGATCGACTGCTCTGACCTTCGCGCGTTGCAACTTGAATATCTCACTGTACAGGACTTTAATACTGGTGTCGTTTGTTTCTAATGAAACTAGACTAAAAATGGAATCTGTAAATATAAGGAATGACTCCTAATTCTTTCTGGATAATTTATAGCAAATTTTTAAAGTTGCGACAGGGGACCCAGAAACCGTTCTGGCCCTGTCTCACAATAGCTTTAATATCTCTTAACATGTAACTCCTATGACCATTTCGTTTCTTCCATATGAAAATAGACTCATCAAGGTTCATTTACATAGCTTATTCACTAATTAATACCATTCCTATAAATTTTGGTGATTTTTCACATTCACGTCACTGCAGCTGGCAGCACCTGTTTTAAGGTAGGTCTTACCTATTTTGTAGTCTCCATGAACCAACTAGTCTTGCCATACATAGGTTCATATATGATCATTTTAACCATACCAATGGCTGATCATGTGACCAACACTCCCATTTCCAATCCATAATCACATCATGACACCATATATAAACATACAAACCACAAATAGTCTAAGTTCATGCTTCCTTTTACGAGCCATTTTCGCATGGCCGTATACATATACATTACCACATTTTTAAACCAACAAGGGTAGTCCTATACATGCCATTTCAAAGTTCAACCAAAATTTATACCAAAATAGAGGCGTTGATAGTGTGGATGACTTCGACTTTATTGATCCCGAATCCGATTGCTATCGAGCGAAATCTATAAAACAGAGAGCCAAAGCAACGGGTAAGCATTTTTATGCTTAGTTAGTCTCAAGGAATATAATCAACTCTAATTACAGCAATACATTCACATAGCCAAATGCATCATTTCATTAATACACATTCTTACTTCACACTTCATCATTATATACTTTCACAAAGTATCAATCAATTCAATAACTGAAATTCATTAGTCGATTGAGCGAATGTTGCTCAAACATGTCGACTTTCCAATGCACATATAAACGTACCTTATTCTTTGGGCTTCTCGAGTGTACTAATTGAATTTATTACAGCAACCAACACTCACCTCCAGCCCAAGATTCTTGAATATAACCGGATATAACCACGCACAAATGCCTTGGTCTTAGCCCGGATAGAATGTCTCGCACGAATGCCTTGGTCTTAGCCGGATGTAGCCACTAGCACAATTGCCTTGGTCTTAACCCGGATATAATTTCCAGCATAATTGTCTTCGGGGCTTAGCCCGGATATCATTCAATTTCTCATGCACACATACATCAATAATCATTGGACATACATATTTCATTTTCGTTACTAAGGCTCAAACACAATTATAATCACTAGCATAATCGCCGGGACTTAGCCCGTATTATTCAATACTCATACACACATAAATCAATAATCAATACATCCATATTTCATTCCACATAACTCAAGTAAGGTCACTTCTTGAGGACTTACCTCGGATGTTGTCGAACGGCTTTTACGGCTATTCGATCACTTTTTCCTTCCCTTGTCCAATTGTGGCCCTCTTAGCTCTTGAGCTAATTCAAACAAATTCAATTTATTAAAACCTCATTGTGCTAGCTTATGGCGAATATGACAAGGAGTTTAAATGGTCATATGGCCACTCTTTAGCTTGAATACACAATGGTCATGCACATTTTATACTACATCAAGCAATTCAATACAATTTATTCGAGCATCAAGGAAAAGCTAAGGCCTTCAATAGGCTACCCAAGGCCGAATATTCATGTACATGTTGAGGCCAATTATGCACTTAATACCTCACAAAAACAGCATGCATTTTACTAGTTAATGCTTTGCATATTGTAGCTCAAAACTTATAATATAGCATCAAGCACTCATATGTGTGCTAGGCGAATGTGCTTGCAATTTCACAATCATTCTTCAACATCTTCTTCTTTAAACAACCATATTCATCACTTAGTTCATAACCAAAACATCATGTGCAAACATATATATACATATATGAGCATGGCAATTTCAAGGTGTCCATAGCCATCCAAAACACAAATTTTAACTAACATGCAAGAAGCATGAACCATGCTCATGAATGCATCATGGCGAATATGACAATCATGCCCTTTTCAACTTCAATCATGATTAAACAAAAAGAAAACTCAAAATCTTACTCAAAAGTAGACAATCCATCATTGCATGCATCATCATCAAGCTTCACACTTAGCATGCAATGGCTTTATCACCATAACAACTTTGGCCAAATACCATTTCCATGGCATAACAAAGATTTGAGCCATGGCTAACATGCACATCAAGTTAGCAACCAAAACATGCATGAAACTCCTAACACAACCTCATACATACCTTAATCTTGATGCAAACTTAGCCAAATCTCCTTCTAGATCTCTTCCAAACCAAGCATGAAGCAAAAATCCTCCCCCTTTTTCCTTAGTATTTTCGGCCAAGAAGTGAAAATGGATGAACACAACAATTTTTTTCTTCCTTCTTTCTCAACTCACGGCAAGGGGGGGAATGCTACTCTCTCACACACATTTTTTTTCATTCTTTTCTTACCCATGCTTATTTGTTTATTATTTCTCCCTAATGCCCAACAAAACATGTTTCATGACATGTTTAGCCCATACCTCTTTGTCATGGCCGCCATCACTTGTAAAAGGGAATTTTACATGCAAGTCCATTATTTTGCATGCATGCTTTAATTAGTCATCACACATTTCCTATCGTACTTTCAAAGTTCACTACTAAGTCCTTTCTAGTGGAATTCACCTTTATAACACTAAATCAATCATCATAAAATGTCATACATGAGCACACATATTATAGGCATCAAAATAAATTTTAATTATTTTTATGCCTCGGTTTTATGGTCCCGAGACCACATTCCGACTAGGGTCAATTTTGGGTGTCACAACTCTCCCCACTTAAGAAATTTTCGTCCCGAAAATCTTACCGTAAATAGGTTTGGATATCGCTCTTTCATAGAGTTCTCGGTCTCCCAAGTAGCTTCTTCTATCCCGTGCTTGAACCATAACACTTTCCCTAGTGGAACCCGCTTGTTTCGCAACTCTTTCACTTCTCGTGATAGGATACGAATCAGTTCTTCCTCATAACTCATATTAGCTTGAATTTCAATTTCGATGGACTAATCACGTGCGATGGATCGGATCTATAGCGTCAAGCATCGAAACATGAAAGACATCGTGAACCTTTTTGAGTTCGGGGCAAAATCGAGGCGATATGCCACCGGACCGACTCGCCGGATATCTCATATGGCCCAATGAACCTCGGGCTCGGCTTGCCCTTACGGCCGAATCGAGTATCTTTTCCAAGGCGATACCTTGAGAAACACTTTATCACCCACGATACTCGATATCCTTACGCTTCAGATCCGCGTCGACTTCTCGACGATCGGAGGCTATCTTCGACTTTCACGGATTACTTTCACTTTCTGTTCAGCATCTCTAATCAAATCCACCCCGAAAATCTTGCTTTCACCGAGCTCAGTCCAAAACAATGGTGTACGGCATTTACGACCGTACAAGGCCTCGTAGGGTGCCATCTTAATACTTGATTGAAAGCTGTTGTTGTGGCGAATTCAATCAACGGCAAATACCGTTCCCATGAACCACTAAACTCGAGGACGCAACATCTTAACATATCCTCAAGTATCTGAATTATCCGCTCGGATTGACCATCGGTTTGAGGGTGAAAGGCGGTGTTGAAATGCAACTTGGTACCCAAAGCTTCTTGCAACTTTTTCCAAAATCGTGAGGTAAATCTCGAATCTCTATCCGACACGATGGAAATAGGCACCCGTGTAATCTCACAATCGAGAAACGTACAATTCGGCTAATTTGTCCATTGAAAAATTAAATGCGTCACGGGGACAAAGTGGGCGACTTAGTCAATCTATCTACCACGACCCAAACCGCATCCTTCTTACTTGTCGACAATGGCGGTCCGGATACAAAGTCCATTGTGACTCGATCCCATTTCCACTCGGGTATCGTGATTGGTGAAGTAATCTCAAGGCACCGATGTTCCGCTTTCACTTGTTGACATATTAAACATCTCAAACAAAGTCGGAGATGTCTCGCTTCATACCATGCCACCAAAACCGACGCGTTTCAAATCGTTGTGCATCTTCGTACTCCCGGGTGGATTGCCATTCGGCTACAATGGGCTTCATTCGAATTATCGAAATGAGTTCAATTCTTTGGAACACAGATGACCTTTGAACCTCAAACAATCGTCATCATCAATTTGAAACTCCGAGTCCTTGTTCGGAACACACTCACCGTTTTTGCGACCAACTCGTAAATCGACTTTACGAGCTTCTCGAATTTGATGTGTCAATAAGGGTTTGGCTTTCAATTCAGCCACTAACACACTGTCGGATCGAACAGACAAGTGCACATTCATCGCTCGTAAAGTGAATAATGATTTACGACTCAAGGCATCCGCAACCACATTCGCCTTTCCCGGGTGATAGTCAATGACCAGCTCATAATCCTTTAACAGCTCGAGCCAACGTCTTTGTCGCAGATTTAAGTCTCTTTGGGTCATCAAATATTTGAGACTTTTGTGATCCGAGTACACATGGCACCTTTCACCAAATAAGTAATGTCGCCAAATCTTTAAGGCGAATACGATGGTGGCCAATTCGAGATCATGGGTCGGATAATTTTTCTCGTGTGGCTTTAATTGCCTCGACGCATAGGCCACAACTCGACCTTCTTGCATCAATACGCAACCTAACCCAAGGAGGGAGGCGTCACTATAGATGACAAACTCTTTGCCAGATTCGGGTTGCACTAAAATTGGGGCTTCAGTCAAATAAGTTTTCAGTTGATCGAAACTTTTTTGGCATTTCTCCGTCCATTCGAACTTAACATCCTTTTGGAGTAAGCCATCGGCGTGGCTATCGTTGAGAAGCCTTTACAAATCGTCGGTAATAACCGCAAGCCCCAAAAAGCTTCAACCTCGTTAATATTTCTCGGAGGCTTCCAATTAAGTATGGCTGAAATTTTATTCTGTCTACTCGAATACCGTCTGCGAATACCACATGACCCAAGAAGCTAACCTCTCTAACGAACTCACACTTGTGAACTTAGCATATAATTGCTTATCCCGTAAGATTTGCAAAGACTAACCGCAGTGTTCAAGATGTTCGGTCTCATTTCTTGAATAAACCAAGATGTCATCAATGAACACGACTACTAATCGATCCAAATATGGTCTCAAGATCCGATTCATTAAATCCATAAATACCGCGAGGGCATTAGTGAGCCCAAACGGCATCACTAGGAACTCATAGTGACCATATCTCGCTCAAGGCGCCTTGGGTACGTCCAATCTCGGATTCGCAATTGATAATAGCCCGATCTCAAATCTATTTTCGAGAACACCGAGGCTCCCTTCAGTTGATCGAACAAGTCATCAATACGTGGCAACGGATATTTGTTCTTTATCGTCGCTTTATTAAGCTGACGATAGTCGATGCACAGCCGCATGGTTCCATCCTTCTTCTTCACGAACAACACCGCACACCCTAAGGCGAAAAACTCAAGCGAGCAAAACCTCTATCCACCAATTCTTGCAACCGAGCTTTCAACTCCTTTAATTCGTTGGTGCCATACGATACGGAGCTATCGAAATTGGAGTGGTACCAGTACCAATTCGATGCCAAATTCTATTTCTCGAACAGTGGTAAACCCGCAATTCTTCGTGGAAAACATCCGGGTATTCACAAACCAACGACACGATTCGTGTTTCTTTTACGATTCCTTGTCATCGAAAGCACGTACACAAGGTACGCTTCGCACCCTTTTCTTACATATTTTCGGGCCAACATTGCCGATATTACGGTGGCAACCCTTTAAGTCCGTAGACTCAACCCGAATTATCTCATTATTCGCGCACCTCAAATCGATAGTCTTGCTTTTGCAATTTACAACCGCATCGTGCATGGTCAACCAATCCAAACCAAGAATAATGTCGAACTCATCGAACGGCAAAAGCATCAAGTCCGCGGAAAACAAGAACCTCGGAACACTAGGGGACTTTTCTTGCACACTTTGTTGACAAGCACGTAATGACCCAAGGGTTTGACACCGAATTACAAACTCAAGAGACTCAATAGGCAAAGTCTTCTTTGGATGCTAAGGTTTCACATATATATGAATGAGTAGAACCGGGGTCAATCAAAGCAATCACATTTGTATTGAAAAGAGTGAAAGTACCGTAATGACATCCGGAGAGGCAAGCATCCTCACGTCGCGGCAGATGGCATAAGTCCTTGCAGAACACGAGCCTCGGATCCGATGGTAGCATCTCTAGATCCTCTCGACCGCCATCGACATTGCCCATATTTCTAGGTGGCCTACCTCGGCGATGGTAGCACCCGGTTTCCCCTCGACTTACATTCTGCTCATGCATCCTCGGGCAATCCTTCATAAAGTTGTCGGCCGACCCACACTTATAGCAGGAGTGATCACGAAACCAACAGCCCCCGAATGCCATTTGCCACAATGTGGACACTCCGCCCTCTCGTGATCATTTCCACCATCGGGCGATCGAAGTGACTCGTGTGGTCACAGGGGTCGATCGTGTCCTCGTCTAGAAAAGCCCGAACGCCTCTAGACCGGCTCGCATCATCTCGAAATCTCTTCGATGCTTGTTGAAGAGACTTTCCGAGGACCTCTTCGAATTCTCCGGTTCCCACATCGACTTTTTGTTTCTCCTTTCTAAGCTCTTGACTTTACAAGCTCGCTCAACAAGTACTACTGAACTCTCGTATCTCGAGAATGCCAACGAACATCCTTATATCATCATTCAGCCCATCCTCGAAGCGTTTACACATAATAGCTTCAGACGAAATGCATTCTCGCTGCATCTGCTAAGCCTCACAAATTTTCGTTCAGAGTCGATGGCGACATAGAACCTTGCTTAAGGTCAAGGAATTCTCTTCGCTTTTGGTCGATGAATCTCGATGATATACTTTTTTCGAACTCGGTTTGAAAGAATTCCCAAGTCACTTGCTCTCTAGGTACCACGTAAGTCGAGTACTCCACCAATAGTAGGCGGACTCACGTAGCAAGGAGATGGTACACTTTAAGCACTCATCGGTGTACAGGATAGCTCATCGAGCACCCGGATAGTGTTATCCAACCAAAATTCAGCTCGCTCGGCATCATCATCATCCGTAGCCTTAAATTCAAGTGGCCCCATGTTTTCGAATCCTATCGATCGGGGCTTACTTGACCTTATTTGGTCAATCACCGAGGTATTGTAGGTGCGGGGTTGCATTTGTCGGGAATGGAGGTTGTGGAACAGTAGTGTTAGTTCGAATGTATTGATTAAACCATTCGCTCATCACACTATAAAAGGCTTGCCTAGCCTCGTCATTCGGATTGTTGGCCATAGGTTGAGAGTCACGGCCTGTCCCTTGAACGGGAGCAGCGCCACACTCTCCACATCATCAGCTATCGCTTCGGTTGGGATCGGGATCCATTGCTATAAACAAACACAAAGTCAAATTGTCGAAATCACCACACTATCGATTCATCATTTAATGGCATGTATAGCTAGACCCCAAACACATCACGGTAGTTCTAGAATCGACTAAACCGTGGCTCGATACCAATAAAATTGTAACACCCGAACCGAGACCATCGCCGTTAGCGGGACACGAGGGTTAACAAGCCAAGTTCACATATTTTGCCCACCAATTTGACATTTCCAACAGGCTGGAAAACTGCATCACCGTCGTCTTAAAAATCATATCTCGAGTTTCAAAACTCAGAAACTGGTTTCGTAAATTTTCCCTGAATTTAGACTCATATATCCATCCATGGATTTATTTCTAGAATTTTTGGTCGGGCCAATTGGTACAGTTTATTAGTTAAAGTCACCCATGTAACAGGGATCGACTGCTCTGACCTTCACGCGTTGCAACTTGAATATCTCACTGTACAGGACCTTAATACTGGTGCCGTTTGTTTCTAATGAAACTAGACTCAAAATGGAATCCGTACATATAAGGTATGACTCCTAATTCTTTCTGCATAATTTATATCAAATTTTTAAAGTTGTGACAGGGGACCCAGAAACTGTTCTGGCCCTGTCTCACAATAGCTTTAATATCTCTTAACATGTAACTCCTATGACCATTTCGTTTCTTCCATATGAAAATAGACTCATCAAGGTTCATTTACATAGCTTATTCACTATTTAATACCATTCCTACAAATTTTGGTGATCTTTCACATTCACATCACTGCAGCTGGCAGCACCTGTTTTTAAGGTAGGTCTTACCTATTTTGTAGTCTCCATGAACCAACTAGTCTTGCCATACATAGGTTCATATATGATCATTTTAACCATACCAATGGCTGACCATGTGACCAACACTCCCATTTCCAATCCATAATCACATCATGACACCATATATAAACATACAAACCACAAATAGTCTAAGTTCATGCTTCCTTTTACGAGCCATTTTCGCATGGCCGTACACATATACATTACCACATTTTTAAACCAACAAGGGGTAGTCCTATACATGCCATTTCAAAGTTCAACCAAAATTTATACCAAAATAGAGGCGTTGATAGTGTGGATGACTTCGACTTTATTGATCCCGAATCCGATTGCTATCGAGCGAAATCTATAAAACAGAGAGCCAAAGCAACGGGGTAAGCATTTTTATGCTTAGTAAGTCTCAAGGAATATAATCAACTCTAATTACAGCAATACATTCACATAGCCAAATGCATCATTTCATTAATACACATTCTTACTTCACACTTCATCATTATATACTTT
This sequence comes from Gossypium arboreum, assembly GCF_025698485.1. NCBI lineage: Eukaryota > Viridiplantae > Streptophyta > Magnoliopsida > Malvales > Malvaceae > Gossypium > Gossypium arboreum. Next base: position 30,515,989 of record NC_069078.1, read on the forward strand.
CACAAAGTATCAATCAATTCAATAACTGAAATTCATTAGTCGATTGAGCGAATGTTGCTCAAACATGTCGACTTTCCAATGCACATATAAACGTACCTTATTCTTTGGGCTTCTCGAGTGTACTAATTGAATTTATTACAGCAACCAACACTCACCTCCAGCCCAAGATTCTTGAATATAACCGGATATAACCACGTGCACAAATGCCTTGGTCTTAGCCCGGATAGAATGTCTCGCACGAATGCCTTGGTCTTAGCCCTGATGTAGCCACTAGCACAATTGCCTTGGTCTTAACCGGATATAATTTCCAGCATAATTGTCTTGGGGCTTAGCCCGGATATCATTCAATTTCTCATGCACACATACATCAATAATCATTGGACATACATATTTCATTTTCGTTACTAAGGCTCAAACACAATTATAATCACTAGCATAATCGCCGGGACTTAGCCCGGTATTATTCAATACTCATACACACATAAATCAATAATCAATACATCCATATTTCATTCCACATAACTCAAGTAAGGTCACTTCTTGAGGACTTACCTCGGATGTTGTCGAACGGCTTTTACGGCTATTCGATCACTTTTTCCTTCCCTTGTGCAATTGTGGCCCTCTTAGCTCTTGAGCTAATTCAAACAAATTCAATTTATTAAAACCTCATTGTGCTAGCTTATGGCGAATATGACAAGGAGTTTAAATGGTCATATGGCCACTCTTTAGCTTGAATACACAATGGTCATGCACATTTTATACTACATCAAGCAATTCAATACAATTTATTCGAGCATCAAGGAAAAGCTAAGGCCTTCAATAGGCTACCCAAGGCCGAATATTCATGTACATGTTGAGGCCAATTATGCACTTAATACCTCACAAAACAGCATGCATTTTACTAGTTAATGCTTTGCATATTGTAGCTCAAAACTTATAATATAGCATCAAGCACTCATATGTGTGCTAGGTCAATGTGCTTGCAATTTCACAATCATTCTTCAACATCTTCTTCTTTAAACAACCATATTCATCACTTAGTTCATAACCAAAACATCATGTGCAAACATATATATACATATATGAGCATGGCCGAATTTCAAGGTGTCCATAGCCATCCAAAACACAAATTTTAACTAACATGCAAGAAGCATGAACCATGCTCATGAATGCATCATGGCGAATATGACAATCATGCCCTTTTCAACTTCAATCATGATTAAACAAAAGAAAACTCAAAATCTTACTCAAAAGTAGACAATCCATCATTGCATGCATCATCATCAAGCTTCACACTTAGCATGCAATGGCTTTATCACCATAACAACTTTGGCCAAATACCATTTCCATGGCATAACAAAGATTTGAGCCATGGCTAACATGCACATCAAGTTAGCAACCAAAACATGCATGAAACTCCTAACACAACCTCATACATACCTTAATCTTGATGCAAACTTAGCCAAATCTCCTTCTAGATCTCTTCCAAACCAAGCATGAAGCAAAAATCCTCCCCCTTTTTCCTTAGTATTTTCGGCCAAGAAGTGAAAATGGATGAACACAACAATTTTTTTTTCTTCCTTCTTTCTCAACTCATGGCAAGGGGGGGGAATGCTACTCTCTCACACACATTTTTTTTTTCATTCTTTTCTTACCCATGCTTATTTGTTTATTATTTCTCCCTAATGCCCAACAAAACATGTTTCATGACATGTTTAGCCCATACCTCTTTGTCATGGTCGGCCATCACTTGTAAAAAGGGGAATTTTACATGCAAGTCCATTATTTTGCATGCATGCTTTAATTAGTCATCACACATTTCCCTATCGTACTTTCAAAGTTCACTACTAAGTCCTTTCTAGTGGAATTCACCTTTATAACACTAAATCAATCATCATAAAATGTCATACATGAGCACACACATATTATAGGCATCAAAATAAATTTTTAATTATTTTTATGCCTCGGTTTTATGGTCCCGAGACCACATTCCAACTAGGGTCAATTTTGGGCTGTCACATTTCGGCCATACCTGGATAGATTTGTTGTGGTGTTTATAGATGATATTTTAATTTATTCAAAAGATGAGACAGAGCATGCTGAGCATTTGAGGATAGTTTTGCAAACTTTAAGAGATAAGCAATTGTATGCTAAGTTTAGTAAAAGTGAATTTTGGCTCCGGAAGTTGGATTTTGGGTCATATTGTTTCGTGATGGTATACGAGTTGATCCTAGAAAAATTTCAGCCATTGTTGATTGGAAACCACCAAAAACGTGAATCGAAGTTAGAAGTTTCTTGGGGCTAGTGTGTATTATCGGCGATTCGTAAATGGATTTTCTATAATTGCTGCTCCTATGACTAGACTACTCGAAAGGATGTTAAATTTGAATGGACGGAAGAATGTCAATGAGTTTCAAGAATTGAAAAGTTATTAATCAAGCACCAAGTTGATACAACCCGAATCGGGTAAAGAATTTGTGGTGTATAGTGATGCTTCTCTAAATGGTTTGGGTGTGTACTCATGCAAGAAGGAAAAGTGGTGGCTTATGCTTGAGACAGTTAAAACCTCATGAGAGGAATTATCCTACTCACGATTTGGAATTGGCTGCAGTGGTGTTTGCTTTGAGGATTTGGCGACATTAATTGTATGGTGAAAAGTGCCGAGTATATACCGATCACAAAAGTCTTAAATACTTGATGTCACAAAAAGACTTGAATTTGAGACACTGAAGATGGTTAGAGTTATTGAAAGATTACAAGCTTGTTACCAATTATCGCCCAGGAAAAGCGAATGTGGTTGCCGATGCTTTAAGCAGAAAGTTGTTGTTTGCTTTGAGAGTTATGAACACTCAGTTGAAAATTTCAGATGACGATTCAATTCTAGCAGAGTTAAGAGCAAGACCGATGTTTTTACAAGAGATTTCTGAAGCTCAAAAAAATGATCAAGATTTGCTAGCCAAAAGAAAACAAAGGTGAAGTCGACACGGGATCAAATTTCAGAATCGGTTCTGATGGTTGTTTGATGTTTAAAAATCGAATTTGTGTACCGAAAAATGATGAGTTGATTCAAAAAATTTTGCATGAAGCACATAATAGTTGTTTGGTGGTTCATCCGGGCAGTACGAAGATGTATAATGACTTGAAGAAAATGTACTAGTGGAGTGGAATGAAAAGAGATGTTTCCGAGTTTGTATCAAAGTGCTTAGTTTGTCAACAAGTGAAAGCTGAACACCAGGTACCTTCGGGATTACTTCAGCCTATTATGGTTCCTGAATGGAAATGGGATAGGATTACTATGGATTTTATATCAGGGTTGCCGTTAACTCCAGGGAAGAAAAATGCCATCTGGGCAATAGTTGACAGACTGACTAAATCGGCTCATTTATTCCGGTACGTATAGATTATTCTCTTAATAAGTTAGCTGAATTGTATATCCGAGAGATTGTTAGACTTCATGGGATACCTTTGTCAATCATTTCGGATAGAGATCCGAGGTTTACCTCACGGTTTTGGAAAAAGTTGCAAGAAGCATTAGGTACAAAGTTAAATTTCAGCACTGCCTTTCATCTACAAACCAATGGACAATCAGAGAGAGTAATTCAGATTCTTGAAGACATGCTCAGATGTTGCGTATTAGAATTTCAAGATAGTTGGGAAAGGTACTTACCATTGGTAGAATTTGCTTATAATAATAGTTATCAGACAAGTTTGAAGATGGCACCTTATGAAGCATTATATGGTCGTAAATGTCTGGATGCCATTGTATTGGGTGAACTCAAGGAAAGTCGATTTATGGAGTTGATTTAATAAAAGAAACCAAGAAAAGGTTGAAAGTGATTCGAGATTGTTTGAAAGTCGCTTGAGATAGATGTAAATCTTATGCGGATTTGAAACGAAAAGAAATGGAGTTTCAAGTTGGTGATAAGGTATTTTTGAAAGTGTCTCCATGGAAGAAAGTCCTTAGATTTGGAGGAAAGGGCAAGTTAAGTCCGCGTTTTATTGGACCGTATGAAATAATTGAAAAAGTTGGACTGGTAGCATATCGGCTAGTGTTACCACCTGAATTAGAGAAGATTCATGATGTGTTTCATGTATCTATGTTACGTCGGTATCGTTCGGATCCTTCACATATAATTTCATCGATAGAAGTTAAACTACGACCGGATATGACTTATGAAGAAGAACCGATTAAGATTTTAGCTCGAGAAGTCAAACAACTAAGAAATAAAAGTGTTGCACTTGTGAAAGTGTTGTGGCAAAAGCATGGGGTAGAAGAGACTACATGGGAACCTGAAGAAACTATGAGAAACCAATATCCACACCTGTTTACCGGTAAGATTTTCGAGGACGAAAATCCTTAAAAGGGGGGGAGAGTTGTAATATCTTGAATTAGGGCTTAATCAGAATAGTGGTTTCGTGACCACAAATTCGAGATAGAAATAATAATTTTATAATTATTTTGATGATTATGATATGATTGCATGATTGTGTGAAAATTTCGTGATGAAATTCTATGCCTAAAGTGCTTAAATTGAAAGTAGGGACTAAATCGAATAAGTTGCAAAACTTGCATTCTAGAAGTTTTTAGTATGAAATTGTTTTGGAATATTAATGAGGAGGTCTTAAATAGCAATTTGACCAATTTCAAGTTCATGGACAAAATTAGGACATGGAAGGAATTTTTTGAAAGTTTAGTAGTAAGGGTATTTTGGTCATTTAGTTATTAAAATGAATTAAAAACAAAATTAAAAGCCAATTTTTGTCCATCTTCTTCATTAGGCCGAAATTTCAAGGGTTCTCCATAGCTAGGGTTTGTTTCAACCTTCCAAGCTCCATAGTAAGTGATTCCAGGCCCCGTTTTTAATGTTCTTTACGTTTTTAGAATCCCGGTAGCTCGATTAAGCTTATGTTAGCAATAATTCAACCTAGGGCTTATATTTGGAAAAATACCCATAGGTGAAATTTGTGTATTTTGATGTTTTATGATAGAATATGAGGTTTTAAATTATGTTAGACAACTTGTGCTACTCGGTTTTGAGTGAAAACGAGTAAAAGGGCTTAATCGACAAAAATACCTAATAGTCACAAGTATATGTTAGAGAGAGAATTTGATGTTGCCATAGAAGGTAAAAATGATCAGCATGTTATAAAACATAAGAATAAGGAATCAATTTTAATTCCCGAGCCTAGGGGCAAAAGTGTAATTATGCAAAAGTTTAGGGGCAAAAGTGTAATTTTTCCAAAGTTCGTATTAAATGCTATTTTGATGAATGTATGTATTAAATAAGATTAATTTGGTATTATAGATCAAGAAAATGAGATTCAAGTCATGATCGAGGAAAAGAAAAGATTGTGGACTAAATTGCAAAATCTTTATATTTTGGTACCAAGGTAAGTTCATGTGTAAATGTAGTAACATAATTGTCATTTTAAGAAATTTAATGTTGTTTATATGATATGATGCTGATTATTATCATGAAATATTATGCTTTGTGGTTATTGTTGAATAATATGTAATTATGTGAATTACTTGATGAGTATGAACTATCACCGAAGTACCGATTTCGATATTCTGTGGAAGACGGCAAAGATGTGTTATCGAGGAAAACGCCCGTTTGAACCTTAGGAATAGATTAGGATACAAGTGACATGTCACTAGGATGGTTGAGCATCCGAACTCGTTGAGTTGAGTCCGAGTTCACCTATGGATGCGAATGTCCGAACTCGTTGAGTTGAGTCCGAGTTCGTGAGATGTAACTAGGCATCCGAACTCGTTGAGTTGAGTCTGAGTTCACTTATGGATGCGAACGCCCAAGCTCGTTGAGTTGAGTCCGAGTTCACTTAGGGGCGGGTTACATGATTTCTTGATTACATATGAGGCACTTATGTGCAAATTATCCGTGTATCTGAGTTGTATTCCGATGTGTTCAACGAGTGAAATTTCTAGTGAAATGGAAGAACACTTAAGATGCAAGTGACGTTTTGGTAAGTGTTGTGAAATGGACACTTTGGACAGGTATGTTCTTGACCCTCGGGCTGAAAATAGATACAACAACGATAAGGTGGTAAGATGATGAACGATGTTTAGAAATATGACATATGTTTTGGTGATACCATGCTAAAGTTGTTTGGCATATTTGTATTGTTATGTTACTTGTTATTTACATATGAACTTACTAAGCATTTATGCTTACTCCCTCCTCTTTATTTACTGTAGTTTTGAACAAGCCAGCTCGGGAATCGGACGGGTCAAGGTTCGATCACACTATCCAAAGGACTTTCATCGGGTAAATGGCTTGTAAAACTTAAGTATGGCATGTATAGCAATATACTTATTTTGTGTAAATAATTTTATGATATGGCCATATTTGGTTGAGAAAATGTTTGATATTGATAAGTCATGGTGATGGCTAATTAAGATCATGTTTGATATTATGGAAGTTTAATAGGTTATCTAGTTCATAAAAATTCATGGAAAGATGAAACTTGCCTTAAAATAGAATATTGCTGCAGCAATGACATGAATTTGAAAAATCATTAAAAATAGTACAAATGGAACTAAATGATGAGTAAGTTATGAAATTGAAGCTTAATGAGTCTATTTTCATTTGAATTGAACAAAATAGGCATATAAATTATATTTTATGAGATTTTTAAACTTTTGTGAAACAGGGCCAGAGTGATTTCTGGATCCCCTGTTCTGACTTTAAAAATTCATAATAAATTTTACAAAAATAATTAGAAGTTTTTCTTTATATTTACAAGTTCTTTATTGAGTCTAGTTTTAAGAGAAACAAACCTCATAGTCATTTAATTTCAGTATAGAGAAATATCTGATTCGTAATACACAGAGGTCAGAGCAGTCGAACCCTGAAACAGGGGAGAATTTAACTAATAAAATGTACTAATTGGCCCAACCAAAAATTCTAGAAAAAAATTTGAAAATAGATATATGAGTCTAGATTTAGGGAAAATTTACAGATCTAGATTTTGAGTTTCGTAACTCGAGATATGATTTTTCTTGTAACTGTGACGTGGGTAGTTAGAAAGCTGTGAATGTAGAAACAAATGATTTGAAGTTCTTAATTTGATAAATTATGTTCGGTAACCCCTCAAGCTCGACTCCGGCGACGGTTTCGAGCGTGGGGGCGTTACAGTGAAGGTAGGGGAAAGAAACAATAGATGAATGGAGGGAGCTAGTGGGCTGGTTTGGAAGAAGGAAAAGGAAGAAAAGATGAAAGAAGAGATGGTAGATTCGGCTGAAAAAGAAAAAGAGAGAAAAGACTAAACAAAAGGAAGAAAACGGCACAACCTAGACCCTAATACCGAAAATCCCTAACTAAACCCCTCTGCCAAAATACCCTCTCTAATCCCCTCAAATCTGCTAACCTTATCCCCCTTTCAAATCCCTAAAATCTCTCCTCTTATCCCTCCTTAATCCATGCATTTGACTGATTCAAACTCTCTCCCACAGAGTTCCATCCAGCTTTAAACTCTAGCATGCACAAGCATAAAATTAACATTACCTTTGCCATCACAGGGAATTGAACCCAGGTCTTCCCCCAACACTTACACACCACCTGTATTGCTCCCTAGTGGCGTCACTTAGCCATTTTACTAGAGGCTCTTTTTGTGATACATTTTACCCACAATTTTTAATAAGACCACCTATCCAAGGCCCTTAACTTCTTAAGTCCAAAATTCAAAAATTCTACCGGGTTTTGGCCAACACATGGGCCTTCCATAAGCTCATTTACACACTCAAATTATGAAATCCACAACCGAATACCAAATTTTAAAAACTTTACCAAAATATCAAGAATCGCGGTAAAACCTGAAAATTAGGATGTTACCACTCTACCCTTCTTAAAGAAATTTCGGCCTCGAAATTTACCTGATCCAAACAGTTGAGGGTATTGTTGACGCATTGCTTCCTCGGTTTCCCAAGTAGCTTCTTCCTTTCCATGGTTCCTCCAAAGTACCTTCACTAATGGAATTGACTTCCTTCTCAACACCTTGATGTCGCGATCAAGTATTTGCACAGGTTCCTCTTCGAAAGTCAAATCTGACTGTACTTCGATTTTTGTAACTGGCACGATATGAGTTGGGTCAGAATGATATCACCTTAGCATGGACACATGAAAAACGTCGTGAATGCGATCCAGCTCTGAAGGTAACTCTAGCTGATAAGCCACCGGCCCTATCCGCTTAATAATTCGATAAGGCCCAATAAACCGTGGACTCAACTTGCCCTTCTTACCAAATCTCAGTATCTTCTTCTAAGGCGAAACTTTCAAGAAGACCATGTCCCCTACAGCATATTCAATATCCTTACGTTTCAGATCGACATAAGACTTTTGTCGATCCGCTGCCTCCTTTAACTGATTCCTGATCACCTTAATCTTGCTTTCAGTATCTGCTACCAACTCTGGCCCAAGTACTTGCCTTTCCCCCAACTCTGCCCAACAAGTAGGCGAACGACACTTTCACCCATATAGTGCCTCATAAGGAGCCATCTGAATACTTGCTTTGTAACTATTGTTATACGTGAACTCCGCCAATGGCAAATAGTCCTCCCAACTACCCCTAAATTCAATAACACAACCTCTCAACATGTCTTCTAGAATTTGAATGACCCTCTCTGATTGCCCATCCGACTGAGGGTAAAAAGCTGTACTGAAATTCGCGTTCCCAACGCCTCATGCAACTTCTACCAAAACTGATATGTAAACCTTGGGTCTCGATCAGAAATTATCGATACTGGCACTCCATGCAACCGCACTCAGCTTCTGAAGTGAGTAATCGGTTCGGACAGGTATGAAATGGGCAGATTTCATGAGCCTATCCACAATTACCCAAACCGAATCCTTCTTGGAAGGTGTCAATGGCAACCCACTTACAAAATCCATAGTTACCCTTTCCCACTTCCAAAGTGGTATCTTTACTGGCTGTAACAATCTTGAAGGTAGTTGATGCTCGGCCTTCACTTGTTGACACGTCAAGCATCTCCCCACAAATTTGGTCACTTCTCGCTTAAGTCCAAGCCACCAATATAGCTCTCGCAAGTTTCGATACAACTTACTCCCTCCTGGATGCATAGCATAAGGTCCATTATGTGCCTCTTTTAAAATCATTAATCTCAAGTCAGAGTCCCTCGGAATACAAACTCTTCCTCGAAAATAAAGAACTCCCTCACTATTTAACCCAAAGTCTGGATTCTCCCCCTTCTCAACTTGCAAAAACCGAGAAACCAACGACTCATCCTCCAACTATTGCTTCTTAATCTGCTCTACCCAAGTCGGTCTCACTTGCAACTCTACCAATAAGCTTCCATCGTCATACAAACTTAGGCGAGCAAACATTGCCTTCAACTCTGCCATGGTCCTTCGACTTAACGCATCCACCACGACATTTGCCTTACCTGGATGGTACTCAATCGAACAGTCATAGTCCTTTAACAACTCTATCCACCTTCACTGTCTAAGGTTCATCTCCTTTTGAGTCAGCAAGTATTTAAGACTCTTGTGATCCGTATAGATGATGCATTTCTCCCCATACAAGTAATGCCTCCATATCTTAAGCGTAAAAATCACTGCTGCCAACTCCAAGTCATGCGTAGGATAGTTCACCTCGTGAGGCTTAAGCTGTCGTGAAGTATAAGCGACCACTTTACCCTCTTGCATCAACACGTAGCCTAAACCTACATGTGACGCGTCGCTATACACAGTGAAATCCTTACCAGACTCTGGCTGAATCAACACTGGTGCTTCTGCCAAAACCATTTTCAGTTTCTCAGAAGCCTCTTACTACTTATTCGTCCAAACAAAAGGTGCTCCCTTCTTTATAAGTTTTGTTAACGGTGCTACCAACACAGAAAATCCTTCCACGAATCTCCGATAATAACCTGCAAACCCCAGAAAACTTCGAATTTCTGTTACTGACCTCGGTGGCTTCCATTCTAGAATTGCCTCAATCTTTCGAGGGTCCATCTTGATCCCTTCAGCAGACACAACATGCCCCAAGAAAATGACTTCCTTAAGCCAAAACTCGCACTTACTAAACTTCGCATAAAGTTTCTTTTCCCTTAGCACTTGTAGCACAACACAAAGATGCTCATCATGCTTCTCTTCCATTTTTGAATACACCAAGATATCATCGATAAAAACGACTACGAACCGATCCAAGTATGGCTGGAACACCCGATTCATTAAATCCATGAAGGCTGTCGGTTCATTAGCCAATCCAAAGGGCATAACCAGAAACTCGTAATGACCATATCGAGTCCTGAATGTCGTCTTATAAATATCCACCTCTTTGACTCTCAACTGATGATATCCTGACCGAAGGTAGATCTTAGAAAATACCGAGGCTCCTTTTAATTGGTCGAACAGATCGTCGATTCTTGGTAATGGATACTTGTTCTTGATCATCAGTTTATTCAACTGCCGATAGTCAATACACATTCGCATGGTCCCATCTTTTTTCTTACGAACAACACTGGTGCACCCCACGGGGAGACACTTGGTCTTATAAACCCTCTATCAAACAGTTCCTGAATCTGAGCTTTCAATTCTACCAACTCCTTTGGTGCCATCTTATAAGGCGCAATGGACACAGGAGCTGTTCCAAGTAACAAGTCGATTCCGAACTCGACTTCTCTATTCAGAGGTAATCCAGGAAGTTCCTCCAGAAATACATCTTGAAATTCTTTAATGGTCCTAACCGACTCCACAGTTATCCCCTCAGGTTCAACTTGACTTACAAACGCCAAGTATGCCTCACAACTTTTCTGAATCAACTTCTCGGTTCTTAAAGCCAAAACAACATTGGACAAATAATCCCTTCGTTCCCTTATGACCATTATCTCCTCATTTTCGATAGTTCTTAGTACCATTCTCTTAGTAGTACAATCCAACGTCGCCCTATGCTTAGCTAATCAGTCCATTCCCAAGATAAGATCAAAATCCCCAAATGGAAACTCCATCAAATCTCCTTCAAAGATCTTATCTTGCGTCTCTAAAGGCACCGCCCTAAAGAGTTTATCTACCTTAACCGAGTGTCTTAAAGGGCTTATCACCGATACCCCACTACCATCTCCTCGGGAAGCACCCCCAAAGCCCCAGATACATCACAAGCAACATACGAGTGAGTGGAACCCACATCAATCAAATCAGTGTAAGGCATGCTATGAATGAAGAACGTACCGGTTATAACATCAGGAGCATCACCCTTCTCTCAGTGTCGTACAGCAAAAACCAACACCGGCTATCGAGCTTCAGCATGTCCAGCACCCCTGCCAGGTGCCCCATGTCCTCGTCCATTTCCATTGCCACCTCTACCTTGCCCACGACCTCTCTGTGGTGGTGGTCCTCCTCGCTGTGGTTGGACATCCCTTTGCTCCCCATGTAATATCCTGATTTTGGGTCTAGTCAAAATAGTGGTTCGTGACCACAAAATTCGAGATAGAAATAATTATTTTATGATTATTTTGATGTCTATGATATGATTGCATGATTTTGTGAAAATTTCGTGAAGAAATTTTATGCATAAAGTGCTTAAATTGAAATTAGGGGCTAAATCGAATAATTTGTAAAACTTGCATTCTAGAAGTTTCTAGTATGAAATTGTTTTGAAATATTAATTAGGAGGTCTTAAATAGCAATTTTACCAATTTCTAAGTCTATGGAAAAAATTGGACATGGATGGAATTTTGGAAAGTTTAGTAGTAAGGGCATTTTGGTCATTTAGGGTAAAATGAATTAAAATACAAAATTAAAAGCCAATTTTGCTCATCTTCAACCCCATGGCCGAATATAGCAAGGAGAAACCATGGCTAGGGTGTTTCAAGCTTCCAAGCTCGATTGTAAGTCCGTTCTAGCCTCGTTTTTAATGATTTTTACGTTTTTGGAGTCCCGGTAGCTCGATTAAGCTTATACTAGCAATAATTCAACCTAGGGTTCATATTTGGAAAAATACCCATAGGTGAAATTTTTGTATTTTAGTGTTTTATGATAGAATATGAGGTTTTAAATTATGTTAGACAACTTGTGCTACTCGGTTTTATGCGAAAACGAGTAAAAGGGCTTAATCGGTAAAAATACCTAATAGTCATAAGTACATGTTAGAGTGAGAATTTGATGTTACCATAGAAGGGAAAAATGATCAGCATGTCATAAAACATAAGAAAATAGGCTGAAGTTTAATTTACGAGCTTTGGGGCAAAAGTGTAAATATACGAAAGTTTAGGGGCAAAACTGTAATTTTGCCAAAATATGATTTTGGGTCAATTTGTATAATGTGAGTCCTAATTAGACTATATTTTAAATGATAGAGCAAGGAAAACTAAAATTCGGGCTAAAATGGGGAAAATACCAAGTTGTGGACGAAATGGTAAAAGTAGCCATTTTCGCATACGAGGTAAGTTCATATGTAAATGTTGGTAACATAGTTATTATTTTAAATGTTTTAATGTTATTTAAATGATATGACAATTATAATGAAATATTATACTGTGATAATTGTTTGTTAATATGTCAAATTATGTGATATACTTGGAAAATGTGAAATACTACCGAGTATCGGTAACGGCATTCCGTAGAAGGTGATTGAGACACATGATTGGGAAAAAGGTCCCGTTGAACCTTAGGAATGGATTAGGATACAAGTGACATGTCACTAGGATATTTGGGCATCCGAACTCGTTGAGTTGAGTCCGAGTTCACTTATAGATGCAAACACCTGAGCTCGTTGAGTTGAGTCCGAGTTCACTTATGGGCGGGTTACATGGTAGCTTGGTTACATACGTGGCACTTATGTGCAAACTTTCCATGTATCCGAATTATATTCTGATGTGTTCAACGGGTAAAATTCTACTCAAATGGAGGTATACTCGAGATGAAAGGGACGTATTGGTAAGTGTTGTGAAATGAATACTTTGAACAAATATGTACTTAGCCCTCGGGTTGAAAACTCGATATAACAACAATATGGTAAGATGATAAATGAAAATGTGATATGAATGTCTCGGTGATGATTATGCAAATGATGTTTTATGTTTGCGTATATAGTTGTGTTACTTGCTATTTGCATGTGAGCTTACTAAGCATTTATGCTTACTCCCTCCTTTTCATTCCTTGTAGTGTTAACAAGCCGACTTGGAAATCGGGAACTGCTTGAGGCATTAAGCATACACTATCCGTATACCATCTTGGCATAACGGCTTGTATATTCTGAGTATGGCATGTATAGCATTATATTCATTTTGTATATATGGTCTTATGATATGGTTATTGAGTGGTATGGAAATGCTTGGTAATGATTAGCCATTGGAATGGCTAAGCATGATCATACTTGGTGTTATGTATGCTAAATTGCTAGCTAATCCATGGAAACCATGAAATAGGTAAAATTTACCATAAAATAGATTCAGACAGTAGAAGTGACGTGAGTTTGAAAAATCACTAAAAATAGTAGAGATACAATTAGATGATGAATAATATATGGAATTTAAGAATTATGAGACTATTTTCATATGGATGGAACAAAATAGGTATATGAGTTATATTTTATGAGATGTTTAAATTTTTTGAAACAGGTCCAGAGCGATTTCTGGATCCCCTGTTCTGACTTTGGAAATTCACAATAAATTTTTCAAAGATAATTAGAAGTCATGATTTATATGTACAGATTCCTTATTGAGTCTAGTTTTATTAGAAATAAACATCATAGTCATTGAAACTCTGTAAAAGGAGATATCTGATTCGTAATACACAGAGGTCGAGCGATCGAACCACAAACAGGGAGAATTTAACTAATAAACTGTACTAATTTGCTAGACCAGAAATTCTAGAAACAAATTAGTAAATAGATATATGAGTCTAGTTTTAGGGAAAATTTATGGAATTGGATTTCGAGTTTTGAAACTCGAGATATGAATTTTTAAGCGACTGTGACGCAGATTGCTAGCTTGACTGAAAATTTTAAAAATAAATTGTTTGAGCTGTTTAAGTAATGAATTAAGTCTGTTAACACCTCGTGTTCGACTCCGACGACGGTCTCGGGTACGGGGCGTTACACCCCAGCTAGTTCCTAAGCTGTTCTCCGAGGACATTCTCTGAACTTATGCTCTTTGGACCTATGACATCCCAAAATTGACCATAGTCGGGAAGTGGTTTCGGGACCGCTAAACCGAGTCACCGACATGTTCGAACGTAATATTTATTGTCTAGAATATGTGAAAATGCATGTGTGAATTTTGAATTCTTTGATTTAGTTAATTTGATTGTGAATTGAAAGAAAAAGGACTCATGTGAAAGGATTTAAATAGATGTGGCTAATTTTAGGAGATTAATAAAAGGATGAAGTAAAATAAATGGACTTGCATGTCAAATAGCCCATTCCTAAGGGTAGTGGCCGGCCATGTCAAGAGTGATGGGCAAGGAAAACTTGTTTCAAACATGTTTAGCTAATGGATTATGCTTGAAAGAATAAAGAAATGAAATTGAAAAAATAGGGATATGATGAAAACAAAAGAAAAAAAAAGTGTTCATTCTCTCATTTTCACCTTGCTTGGCCGAATATACTAAGAAGAAAGGGGGGGAAAAAGCTTGAGAAAATCAGCCATGGGAGCTTACAAGACTAAGGTGTTTTGATACAAGAAGGTATGTTTTATGCCACTCTTGAAAATGCATGCATGATTTGGAGGATTGGTTCAAAATTTTCCTTGAATCTCAAATCGAAACTAAGTTGTTAGGTGAGTTAAATTTCGGCCTTGCATGTTGTTTTCCTTGGTGAGTGTTTTGATGTTGTTGTGATGAAAGCATGGAGATGAGTGAGTTCGAATGTTTAACAAAAAGGAAATTTTGTGCCATTGAGTTCTTGTTGTTATGTGTGTGTGTGCATGAGTATTCGCCATGCATGTTGTCTTCCTTGGTGAGTGTTTTGATGTTGTTGTGATGAAAGCATGGAGATGAGTGAGTTCGAATGTTTAACAAAAAGGAAATCTTGTGCCATTGAGTTCTTGTTGTTATGTGTGTGTGCATGAGTATTCGCCATGCTATAGAATTTATGTTGCAAAATGATTAATGCTTAATGAGATGTATAATAGTACTTGTGAATGAGCTTGAGAGTATTTAAACAATTAGACATGAAAAGGGTGGTAATGAGGCTGAAAAATTGTTGGATGGTTAATTGGGTAAGGAATGAAGCATTCGCCATATGGGGTATAAATGGGCATAGGTGTTAAATACCTTGTATTGGAAACTTTGATAAATAAGTAGCAATAAATTAAGATGAGATTGAGTAAATTTTCAGCTTAGTTGTGTTAAGTATTCGCAATAACCATAATAATGCATGTGAATGCCGTATGTTTGTGTTTGATGGAGAGGTAAATTGTTTGATTTAGCTCAAGAGCAAAGGGAACTAGATTGGACAAAGGAAAGGAGAAAGCAAACGAGTAGCCGATTTGGAACCGTTCTACCCCAAACAAAGTAAGTCATTACACATATGTTTGATATTGCTTAAATGATTGGAAAATCTATGCAATTGTGTTTAATGGAATGCTATATATGTATAAATGAAATTCTATGTGTATGGAGTGAGGATAATTGTTGAATGTAAAAGAAATAGTGGAATGTGTAGAAAGTTTGCTTTCGGCACTATGTGTCTTGGGCAATACGTGTGTATGGTGACGAGATTGGCACTAAGTGTGCGTGCTTGGAAATATATGGCACTAAGTGTGCGTGCTGGAAATATAAGGCACTAAGTGTGCATGCTGGAAAAATACGACACTATGTGTGCAAGCTGGAAAAATACTGACCTTTGGGTGTGCGAGCTCGAAGGGTATGGCACTGTGTGCGGGCTTAAATTATGTGGCACTAAGTGTGCGAAATCGAGTGGTAAGCACTGTGTGTGCGTATTTATATATATGGAGGTGTGTCTCCATTGAATTGAGTATGGACAGAGGATCGGTAAGTACCTCGAGCTCATGACGAATAGAGAATACGTTCATGCTTGGGGTTGAATTTGGTAAGCCTTAAATCTATGTGATGATTGAAATTGTATGGTTGTGCTAGAAAATGAGTTAATGTGTAAAATGCTTGATTATCTTGTTGTGTAGAATATGAAATGTGGATGTATGACTTGGTACGAGATTGGACCGAAAGGTCCGAGGTACTATGGTATAGATTCGATATGGATGAGTACCTAGCCTCGCTTTGTTGTACATGTTGTAGTAACTTTATCGGTGGATTGATGAATGCTTATGACTTCATCGAGTTGTAAACTCACTCGGTGTTTTCTTGTCACCCATTTTAGGTCTCTCGGACTCGTATTGTTTGCATGATCGGGACCGTCGTTGAAGTCATCACACCGGCTGAAATCTTGTGGTATTGTTTTCGTTGTTGAAGAACATTTGGCATGTATAGGCTATTATATTTTGTCGAATTGTGGGTTGTAAACTTTAAGCCATGTGAAAATGGCCTATGTGGTCGCCGAGTGGGATGCTAGAACCTATAGCCACGAGTCTTAGAAACTCTAATTTTGATAAGGTGGCCATAATTTGTGTCATGTATGATGGATGATTAAGGCCAAGGAAAGATTCATGAAATTGGCATAGTTCATCGCAGTAACTGTTGCGGACAGCAGCAGTGAGATGAGATTGAAAATCACTAAAAATAGTAGAAGTATAATTAAATAGTGAGTAAATTATGAAATTGAAACTTGATGAATTTATTTTTATATGGACGAAACGAAACGACCATATGAGCAGTATACTGAGAAATATTAAAGTTCTCGTGAGACAGGGCCAGAACGGTTTCTGGGTCCCCAGTCGCGACTTTGAAAATTTACGATAAATTATCCAGAAAGAATTAGGAGTCATGCCTTATATTTACAGATTCCATTTTGAGTATAGTTTCATTAGAAACAAACGGCACCAGTATTAAAGCCCTGTACAGAGAGATATTCAAGTTGTAACGCGAGAAGGTCAGAGCAGTCGATCCCTGTAACATGGGTGACTTTAACTAATAAACTGTACCAATTGGCCCGACCAAAAATTCTAGAAATAAATCCATGGATGGGTATGTGAGTCTAAATTCAGGGAAAATTTACAAAACCAGTTTCCGAGTTTTGAAATTCGAGATATGATTTTTAAGGCGACGGTGACACAGTTTTCCAGCCTGACTGGTAATGTCAAATTGGTTGGTACCTTGAGAGGATTTGGCGTTAACCCTCGTGTCCGACACGCGACGGTCACGAGTTAGGGTGTTACAATTTTATTGGTATCGAGCTATGGTTTAGTCGGTTCTAGGACTACCATAGAGCGTGTGAGTCTAGCTATACATGCGAAATTGTTAGTGCCTAATAATGTGATGACTTGACGGTTGAAATTTTTGTTTTGATTAGCGATGGAACCCGGATAGAGAGACCCTTGGCGGATGACGTTGAAAGTGTAGCGGCTGCTCCTGCGCAAGGGACACCACTGTTGAGCCTCGGTCATCCGCGAATAATCAAAATGAAGGGGCGAAACAAGCCTTCTTCACCATGATGAATGAGTGGGTCGCATAATATGCCCGAACCAATCCTACCGTCCAACCATTCCCGAATTTAAATAATCCACCCCAAGAGCCCGTAATGCCATCTGCCATCGATCCCGTGAGGCTGAGTAAACCACCGTGGACTTGATTAGGAAGCGTGGGGCGAGGAGTTTAAGGCCATAGTTACCGATTTATGCCGAAAGGGCCGAAGTTCGCTTGATAACACCATTAGAGTGTTTGATGAACTGTCATGCACACCGATGAATGTCTTAAGTGTGCTATATCTTTGTTGCGAGACTCACCTACTATTGGTGGAGGAACTTGATTTCCATAGTCCCAAAGGAACAAGTTACTTGGGATTTCTTTCAAACGAATTTCGAAGAAATATATTAGTCAACGGTTCATCGATCGAAGCGTAAGGAGTTCCTGAACTCAAGCAAGGCCGTATGATCAGATCTCAATCTGAACATGAGTTCGTAAGACTTAGTCGGTATGCTCGGAGTGTGTGGCTGATGAGGTTGCTATGTGCAAAAGATTTGAAGAAGGATTGAATGAAAAGTTAAAGTTACTAGTGGGAATTTTGGAGATAAAGGAGTTCGTGACATTAGTCGAACGAGCTCGCAAGGCGGAAGAACTTGGGAAGGAGAAGAAGAAGGCTGAATTTGAAGCAAGAGATTACCGTAAAAGATCAACGAGTAAAGCTCCATTCTCGATCGTAAAGAGGTTCGTGGAGGACACCAAGAAGTCGAGGGCGATCAAGGAATTTCCATTAGAGCCCGACCATTGACGGACTCCCAGCTACATCGGTAGCTAGTGTGGGCAATAATTGTCAAGAGAGACCAATGTCCCCAATGTGGAAGACGACACCTAGGTGAATGTTGGGGTAAGTCTGTTAACCTGCTCTCATTACGGATGTGGTTCGGAGGACCACTTCATTAGGGATTGCACGAGCTAGATGAGAAGAATAAGATGCAAGGTCACGAGATCTAGTGGGCGACAACTAGAGGTAGACCCCGAGGGTTTCAGGAGGTAGGGGTGGTAATCGAGGGGAGCCACCGATACTACTGTTCGATCCGAGACCCGAGCTCTGCTAGAGCATATGCCATCCGCATGAGAGGAGGCATCCTCCCCGACGTTATCACCGGTACTTTTACTCTCTTTGATACTAGTGTGATTGCATTGATTGACCCCGACTCTACTCATTCATATGTATGTGAAACTTTAGCATCCAAGAAGACTCTACCGTTGAGTCTCATCGAGTTCGTAATTCGAGTGTCAAACCCTTTGGGTCAATACGCATTCGTTGATAAAGTGTGCAAGAGATGCCCCTAATAATTCGAGAATCTGCTTTTCTACCGATCCGATGCTTCTACCATTTGATGAATTCGATGTTATTCTTGGTATGGATTGGTGATCAGTACATGATGCAAAGGTGGATCGCAAAGGAAAACCATTGATTTGAGGAGTGCAAATAATGAGGTAGTCCGAGTCGAGTCTCATCGATTTAAAAGGAGTGCCAATGATAATATCTTCTATGACCGCCGGAGATATGTGAAAAAGGGTGTGAAACATACCTTGCGTATGTGTTGGGAAGTAAAGAGACGGAAAAGAAACTCGAATCGGTATCGGTGGTTTGTGAGTATTCAGATGTTTTTCCGGAGGAGTTACCGGGATTGCCACCGGTTCGAGAAGTGGAATTCGCATCGGTTGTACCGCACTACGCCGATCTCAATAGCTCCGTATCATATGGCATTAACGGAGTTAAAGGAATTGAAGGTTTAATTGCAAGAATTGACGGATAGAGGTTTCGCTCGACCGAAGTTTTTCTCCATGGGGCGCACCAAGATTGTTTGTGAAAAAGAAGGACGGAAGCATGAGGTTGTGCATCGACTACCGTCAACTCAATAAAGTGATGATAAAGAATAAATATCCGCTGCCACGAATTGACGATTTGTTTGATCAATTAAATGGAGCCTCGGTGTTTTCAAAGATAGATTTGAGGTCGGGATACTATCGCTTGAGGGTCCGAGAATCGGACATACCCAAAACCGCTTTTAGAACAAGGTACGGTCACTACTGAATTCTTGGTGATGCCGTTTGGGCTCACTAATGCCCTCGCGGTGTTTATGGATTTAATGAATAGAATTTTCAGGCCATACTTGGATCGGTTCATAGTTGTATTTATCGATGACATTTTGGTCTATTCGAGAGATGAAACCGAACATGTTTGAACACCTAAGGCTAGTGTTGCAAATCTTACGAGATAAGCGAGTTATACGCAAAGTTCAAGAATGTGAATTTTGGTTGAAAGAGGTTAGCTTTTGGGGCACGTGGTGTCCGTGATCGGTGTCGGGTGGACCCAACAAAATTTCGCCATAGTCAATTGGAAACCTCCAAGGAATGTTACCGGGTTAGGAGCTTTTGGGGCTTGCGGTTACTACCGACGGTTTGTAAAAGGATTCTCGATGATAGCCACACCCATGACAAAACCGCTTGTAAAGATGTCAAATTTGAATGGACGGAAAAGTGTCGAAAAGTTTCACCAATTGAAAACCCATTTGACGAAAGCTCCAGGTTCTAGTACAACCGAATCGGCAAAGAGTTTGTCATCTATAGTGATGCCTCCCTACTTGGGTTAGGTTGCGATTGATGCAAGAAGGTCGAGTTGTGGCCTATCGTCGAGACAATTAAAGCCACATGAGAAAAATTATCCAACCCATGATGTCGAATTGGTCGCCATCGTATTCGCTTTAAAGATATGGCGACATTACTTATTTGGTGAGAAGTGCCATGTGTATTCGGATCACAAAAGTCTCAAATATTTAATGACTCGAGAGACTTAAATCTGCGACAAAGACGATGGCTCGAGTTGTTAAAAGATTATGAACTCGTCATTGATTATCACCCGAAAGGCTAATGTGGTTGCGGATGCCTTAAGTCGAAATCACCGCTTGTTTTACGAGCAATGAATGTACACTTGTCTATCCTACCCGACAATGTGTTAGTAGCGAATTAAAGGCCAAACCATTGTTGGCTCATCAAATTCGGGAAGCTCAGAAAGTTGATGAGGAGTTGCTTGCAAAACGGGCTGAGTGTGTTCTGAACAAGGAATCAGAGTTTCAAATTGATGATGACAATTGTTTGAGGTTCAGAAGTCGTCTGTGTGTTCCAAAGAATTCGGAACTTATTTCGATAATTCTAAATGAAGCCCATTGTAGCCGAATGACAATCCACCCGGGGAGTACGAAGATGTACAACGATTTGAAACGTCGGTTTTGGTGGCATGGTATGAAACGAGACATCTCTGATTTTGTTTCGAAATGTTTAATATGTCAACAAGTGAAAGCGGAACATCAAGTGCCATCGGGATTACTTCAGCCGATCACGATACCCGAGTGGAAATGGGATCGAGTCACAATGGACTTTGTATCCGGACTGCCATTGTCAGCAAGTAAGAAGGATGCGATTTGGATCGTTATAGATAGATTGACTAAGTCGGCTCACTTTGTCCCCGTACGTACGGATTTTTCAATGGACAAACAAGCCGAATTGTACGCTTCTCGATTGTGAGACTACACGGGTGCCTATTTCCATCGTGTCGGATAGAGATCCGAGATTTACCTCGCGATTTTGGAAGAAGTTGCAAGAGGCTTTGGGTACCAAGCTGCATTTTAGCAATTTTCATCCCCAAACCGATGGTCAATCCAAACGGATAATTCAAACTCGGAGGATATGTTGAGATGTTGCATCCTTGAGTTTAGTGGTTCATGGGAAAGATATTTGCCTTTGATTGAATTTGCTTATAACAATAGTTTTCAATCAAGTATTAAGATGGCGCCTTACGAGGCCTTGTACGAGCGTAAATGCCGTACACCATTGTTTTGGACCGAGCTCGGTGAGAACAAAATTTTTGGAGTGGATTTGATTAAAGATGTCAATGAAAGTAAAAGTAATCCGTGAAAATCAAGATAGCCTCCGATCGTCAAAAGTCGACGCGGATCTAAAACGAAAAGACATTGAGTATCAAGTGGGAGATAAAGTGTTTCTTAAAGTTTCGCTTGGAATAAGATACTCGATTCGGCCAGTAGGGCAAATTGAGCCCGAGGTTCATCGGGCCATATGAGATATCCGAACGAGTCACCCAATCGCAGATCGCTTGATTTTGCCCCCGAGCTCGAAAAGATTCACAATGTTTTTCATGTCTTGATGCTTCGACGATATAGGTCTGATCCATTGCACGTAATTGCTCCATCTGAGATTGAGATTCAGCCTAATTTGAGCTATGAAGAGGAACCGGTTCGCATTATGAGGCGTGAAGTAAAAGAGTTGCGCAATAGGAAAATACCGTTAGTGAAGGTGTTGTGGCATAAACACGGAATGGAAGAAGCCACTTGGGAGCTTGAGGACTCTATGAAAGAGCGATACCCAAGCCTATTCACCGGTAAGACTTTCGGGGACGAAAATTTCTTAAGTGGGGGAGAGTTGTGACATCCCAAAATTGACCATAGTCGGGAAGTGGTTTCGGGACCGCTAAACCGAGTCACCGACATGTTCGAACATAATATTTATTGTCTAGAATATGTGAAAATGCATGTGTGAATTTTGAATTCTTTGATTTAGTTAATTTGATTGTGAATTGAAAGAAAAAGGACTCATGTGAAAGGATTTAAATAGATGTGGCTAATTTTAGAGATTAATAAAAGGATGAAGTAAAATAAATGGACTTGCATGTCAAATAGCCCATTCCTAAGGGTAGTGGCCGCCATGTCAAGAGTGATGGGCAAGGAAAACATGTTTCAAACATGTTTAGCTAATGGATTATGCTTGAAAGAATAAAGAAATGAAATTGAAAAAAATAGGGATATGATGAAAACAAAAGAAAAAAAGTGTTCATTCTCTCATTTTCTCCTTGCTTGGCGAATATACTAAGAAGAAAGGGGGAAAAGCTTGAGAAAATCAGCCATGGGAGCTTACTAGACTAAGGTGTTTTGATACAAGAAGGTATGTTTTATGCCACTCTTGAAAATGCATGCATGATTTGGAGGATTGGTTCAAAATTTTCCTTGAATCTCAAATCGAAACTAAGTTGTTAGGTGAGTTAAATTTCGCCATGCATGTTGTTTTCCTTGGTGAGTGTTTTGATGTTGTTGTGATGAAAGCATGGAGATGAGTGAGTTCGAATGTTTAACAAAAGGAAATTTTGTGCCATTGAGTTCTTGTTGTTATGTGTGTGTGTGCATGAGTATTCGCCATGCATGTTGTCTTCCTTGGTGAGTGTTTTGATGTTGTTGTGATGAAAGCATGGAGATGAGTGAGTTCGAATGTTTAACAAAAAGGAAATCTTGTGCCATTGAGTTCTTGTTGTTATGTGTGTGTGCATGAGTATTCGGCCATGCTATAGAATTTATGTTGCAAAATGATTAATGCTTAATGAGATGTATAATAGTACTTGTGAATGAGCTTGAGAGTATTTAAACAATTAGACATGAAAAGGGTGGTAATGAGGCTGAAAAATTGTTGGATGGTTAATTGGGTAAGGAATGAAGCATTCGGCCATATGGGGTATAAATGGGCATAGGTGTTAAATACCTTGTATTGGAAACTTTGATAAATAAGTAGCAATAAATTAAGATGAGATAACCATAATAATGCATGTGAATGCCGTATGTTTGTGTTTGATGGAGAGGTAAATTGTTTGATTTAGCTCAAGAGCAAAGGGGAACTAGATTGGACAAAGGAAAGGAGAAAGCAAACGAGTAGCCGATTTGGAACCGTTCTACCCCAAACAAAGTAAGTCATTAAGCACATATGTTTGATATTGCTTAAATGATTGGAAAATCTATGAAATTGTGTTTAATGGAATGCTATATATGTATAAATGAAATTCTATGTGTATGGAGTGAGGATAATTGTTGAATGTAAAAGAAATAGTGGAATGTGTAGAAAGTTTGCTTTCGCACTATGTGTCTTGGCAATACGTGTGTATGGTGACGAGATTGGCACTAAGTGTGCGTGCTGGAAATATATGGCACTAAGTGTGCGTGCTGGAAATATAAGGCACTAAGTGTGCATGCTGGAAAAATACGACACTATGTGTGCAAGCTGGAAAAATACTGACCTTTGGGTGTGCGAGCTCAAGGGTATGGCACTGTGTGTGCGGGCTTAAATTGCGTGGCACTAAGTGTGCGAAATCGAGTGGTAAGCACTGTAAAAGCGATTTATATATATGGAGGTGTGTCTCCATTGAATTGAGTATGGACAGCGGATCGGTAAGTACCTCGAGCTCATGACGAATAGAGAATACGCTCATGCTTGGGGTTGAATTTGGTAAGCCTTAAATCTATGTGATGATTGAAATTGTATGGTTGTGCTGGAAAATGAGTTAATGTGTAAAATGCTTCGATTATCTTGTTGTGTAGAATATGAAATGTGGATGTATGACTTGGTACGAGATTGGACCGAAAGGTCCGAGGTACTATGGTATAGATTCGATATGGATGAGTACCTAGCCTCGCTTTGTTGTACATGTTGTAGTAACTTTATCGGTGGATTGATGAATGCTTATGACTTACTGAGTTGTAAACTCACTCGGTGTTTTCTTGTCACCCATTTTAGGTCTCTCGGACTCGTATTGTTTGCGTGATCGGGACCGTCGTTGAAGTCATCACACCGGCTGAAATCTTGTGGTATTGTTTTCGTTGTTGAAGAACATTTGGCATGTATAGGCTATTATATTTTGTCGAATTGTGGGTTGTAAACTTTAAGCCATGTGAAAATGGCCTATGTGGTCGCCGAGTGGGATGCTAGAACCTATAGCCACGAGTCTTAGAAACTCTAATTTTGATAAGGTGGCCATAATTTGTGTCATGTATGATGGATGATTAAGGCCAAGGAAAGATTCATGAAATTGGCATAGTCTACTGCAGTAACTGTTGCGGACAGCAGCAGTGAGATGAGATTGAAAAATCACTAAAAATAGTATAAGTAGAATTAAATAGTGAGTAAATTATGAAATTGAACCATGAGGAATCTATTTTTATATGGACGAAACGAAACGACCATATGAGCAGTATACTGAGAAATATTAAAGTTCTCGTGAGACAGGGCCAGAACGGTTTCTGGGTCCCCTGTCGCGACTTTTAAAATTTACCCTAAATTATCCAGAAAGAATTAGGAGTCATTCCTTATATGTACAGATTCCATTTTGAGTCTAGTTTTATTAGAAACAAACGGTACCAGTATTAAAGCCCTGTACAGAGAGATATTCAAGTTGTAACGCGAGAAGGTCAGAGCAGTCGATCCCTGTAACATGGGTGAATTTAACTAATAAACTGTACCAATTGGCCCGACCAAAAATTCTAGAAATAAATCCATGGATGGGTATGTGAGTCTAAATTCAGGGAAAATTTACGAAACCAGTTTCCGAGTTTTGAAACTCGAGATATGA
The DNA here is from genome assembly GCF_025698485.1 of Gossypium arboreum. Classification (NCBI taxonomy): domain Eukaryota; kingdom Viridiplantae; phylum Streptophyta; class Magnoliopsida; order Malvales; family Malvaceae; genus Gossypium; species Gossypium arboreum. The sequence continues at coordinate 30,540,970 of NC_069078.1, forward strand.
TTTTTAAGGCGACGGTGACGCAGTTTTCCAGCCTGACTGGTAATGTCAAATTGGTTGGTACCTTGAGAGGATTTGGCGTTAACCCTCGTGTCCGACAATCGGCGACGGTCACGAAGTTAGGGGTGTTACAATTTTATTGGTATCAGAGCTATGGTTTAGTCGGTTCTAGGACTACCATAGAGCGTGTGAGTCTAGCTATACATGCCAAATTGTTAGTGCCTAATAATGTGATGACTTCTGACGGTTGAAATTTTTGTTTTGATTAGCGATGGAACCCGGGATAGAGAGACCCTTGGCGGATGACGTTGAAAGTGAAGCGGCTGCTCCTGCGCAAGGGACACAGCCTGTTGAGCCTCAGTCATCCGCGAATAATCAAAATGAAGGGGCGAAACAAGCCTTCTTCACCATGATGAATGAGTGGGTCGCGAATATGCCCGAACCAATCCGCTGTCCAACCATTCCCGAATTTAAATAATCCACCCCAAGAGCCCGTAATGCCATCGCCATCGATCCCGTGAGGCTGAGTAAACCACCGTGGACTTGATTAGGAAGCGTAATGAGGAGTTTAAGGCCATAGTTACCGATTTATGCCGAAAGGGCCGAAGTTCGCTTGATAACACCATTAGAGTGTTTGATGAACTCATGCACACCGATGAATGTCTTAAGTGTGCTATATCTTTGTTGCAGACTCACCTACTATTGGTGGAGGACCTTGATTTCCATAGTCCCAAAGGAACAAGTTACTTGGGATTTCTTTCAAACGGAATTTCGGAAGAAATATATTAGTCAACGGTTCATCGATCGAAGCGTAAGGAGTTCCTGGAACTCAAGCAAGGCCGTATGATCAGATCTCAATCTGAACATGAGTTCGTAAGACTTAGCTCGGTATGCTCGGGAGTGTGTGGCTGATGAGGTTGCTATGTGCAAAAGATTTGAAGAAGGATTGAATGAAGAGTTAAAGTTACTAGTGGGGATTTTGGAGATAAAGGAGTTCGTGACATTAGTCGAACGAGCTCGCAAGGCGGAAGAACTTGGGAAGGAGAAGAAGAAGGCTGAATTTGAAGCAAGAGATTACCGTAAAAGATCAACGAGTAAAGCTCCGCTCGATCAGAAGAGGTTCGTGGAGGACACCAAGAAGTCGAGGGCGCATCGCGGAATTTCCATTAGAGCCCGACCATTGACGGACTCCAGCTACATCGGTAGCTAGTGTGGGCAATAATCGCCAAGAGAGACCCGAATGTCCCCAATGTGGAAGACGACAGCTAGGTGAATGTTGGGGTAAGTCTGTTAACCTGCTCACATTGATGTGGTTCAAGGACCACTTCATTAGGGATTGCACGGAGCTAGATGAGAAGAATAAGATGCAAGGTGCGATATCTAGTGGGGCGACACTAGAGGTAGACCCCGAGGGTTTCAGGGAGGTAGGGGTGGTAATTAGAGGGAGCCACCGACACGACTGCTCGATCCGAGACCCGAGCTCTGCTAGAGCATATGCCATCCGCAAGACGAGAGGAGGCATCCTCCCCGACGTTATCACCGGTACTTTTACTCTCTTTGATACTAGTGTGATTGCATTGATTGACCCCGACTCTACTCATTCATATGTATGTGAAACTTTAGCATCCAAGAAGACTCTACCGCTGAGTCTATCGAGTTCGTAATTCGAGTGTCAAACCCTTTGGGTCAATACGCACTCGTTGATAAAGTGTACAAGAGATGCCCCTAATAATTCGAGAATCGCTTTTCCTACCGATCCGATGCTTCTACCATTTGATGAATTCGATGTTATTCTTGGTATGGATTGGTGACCGTACATGATGCAAAGGTGGATCGCAAAAGGAAAACCATTGATTTGAGGAGTGCAAATAATGAGGTAGTCCGAGTCGAGTCTCATCGATTTAAAAGGAGTGCCAAATAATATCTTCTATGACCGCCGAGATATGTGAAAAGGGTGTGAAACATACCTTGCGTATGTGTTAGGAAGTAAAGAGACGGAAAAGAAACTTGAATCGGTATCGTTGGTTTGTGAGTATTCATATGTTTTTCCGGAGGAGTTACCGGATTGCCACCGGTTCGAGAAGTGGAATTCGCATCGGTTGTACCGCACTACGCCGATCTCAATAGCTCCGTGATCGTATGGCATTAACGGAGTTAAAGGAATTGAAGGTTCAATTGCAAGAATTGACGGATAGAGGTTTCGCCGACCGAAGTTTTTCTCCATGGGCGCACCAAAGATTGTTTGTGAAAAAGAAGGACGGAAGCATGAGGTTGTGCATCGACTACCGTTAACTCAATAAAGTGATGATAAAGAATAAATATCCATTGCCACGAATTGACGATTTGTTTGATCAATTAAAGGGAGCCTCGGTGTTTTCAAAGATAGATTTGAGGTCGGGATACTATCGCTTGAGGGTCCGAGAATCGGACATACCCAAAACCGCTTTTAGAACAAGGTACGGTCACTACTGAATTCTTGGTGATGCCGCTTGGGCTCACTAATGCCCTCAAGGTGTTTATGGATTTAATGAATAGAATTTTCAGCCATACTTGGATCGGTTCATAGTTGTATTTATCGATGACATTTTGGTCTATTCGAGAGATGAAATCGAACATGCCGAACACCTAAGGCTAGTGTTGCAAATCTTACGAGATAAGCAAAGCTATATATAAAGTTCAAGAATGTGAATTTTGGTTGAAAGAGGTTAGCTTTTTGGGGCACGTGGTGTCCGTGATCGGTGTCGTGGTGGACCCAACAAAATTTCGCCATAGTCAATTGGAAACCTCCAAGGAATGTTACCGGGTTAGGAGCTTTTGGGGCTTGCTTACACTACCGACGGTTTGTAAAAGGATTCTCGATGATAGCCACACCCATGACAAAACCGCTTGTAAAGATGTCAAATTTGAATGGACGGAAAAGTGTCGAAAAGTTTCGACCAATTGAAAACCCATTTGACGAAAGCTCCAGCTTCTAGTACAAATTTTAATCGGCAAAGAGTTTGTCATCTATAGTGATGCCTCCCTACTTGGGTTAGGTTACGTATTGATGCAAGAAGGTCGAGTTGTGGCCTATGCGTCGAGACAATTAAAGCCACATGAGAAAAATTATCCAACCCATGATCTCGAATTGGTCGCCATCGATTCGCTTTAAAGATATGGCGACATTACTTATTTGGTGAGAAGTGCCATGTGTATTCGGATCACAAAAGTCTCAAATATTTGATGACTCGAGAGACTTAAATCATGACAAAGACGATGGCTCGAGTTGTTAAAAGATTATGAACTCGCCATTGATTATCACCCGAAAGGCTAATGTGGTTGCGGATGCCCAAGTCGAAATCACTGCTTGCTTTTATTTAGCAATGAATGTACACTTGTCTATCCTACCCGACAATGTGTTAGTAGCCAATTAAAGGCCAAACCATTGTTGGCTCATCAAATTCGGAAGCTCGTAAAGTTGATGAGGAGTTGCTTGCAAAACGGGCTGAGTGTGTTCTGAACAAGGAATCAGAGTTTCAAATTGATGATGACAATTGTTTGAGGTTCAGAAGTCGTCTGTGTGTTCCAAAGAATTCGGAACTTATTTCGATAATTCTAAATGAAGCCCATTGTAGCCGAATGGCAATCCACCCGGGGAGTACGAAGATGTACAACGATTTGAAACGTCGGTTTTGGTGGCATGGTATGAAACGAGACATCTCTGATTTTGTTTCAAATGTTTAATATGTCAACAAGTGAAAGCGAACATCAAGTGCCATCGGGATTACTTCAGCCGATCACGATACCCGAGTGGAAATGGGATCGAGTCACAATGGACTTTGTATCCGGACTGCCATTGTCAGCAAGTAAGAAGGATGCGATTTGGATCGTTGTAGATAGATTGACTAAGTCGGCTCACTTTGTCCCCGTGACGTCACGGATTTTTCAATGGACAAACCAGCCAATTGTACGCTTCTCGATTGTGAGACTACACGGGTGCCTATTTCCATCGTGGGATAGAGATCCGAGATTTACCTCGCGATTTTGGAAGAAGTTGCAAGAGGCTTTGGGTACCAAGTGCATTTTAGCACTTTTCATCCCCAAACCGATGGTCAATTCGAACGGATAATTCAAACTCGGAGGATATGTTGAGATGTTGCATCCTTGAGTTTAGTGGTTCATGGGAAAGATATTTTCCTTTGATTGAATTTGCTTATAACAATAGTTTTCAATCAAGTATTAAGATGGCGCCTTACGAGGCCTTGTACGGGCGTAAATGCCGTACACCATTGTTTTGGACCGAGCTCGGTGAGAACAAAATTTTTGGAGTGGATTTGATTAAAGATGTCAATGAAAGTAAAAGTAATCCGTGAAAATCAAGATAGCCTCCGATCGTCGAGAAGTCGACGCGGATCTAAAACGAAAAGACATTGAGTATCAAGTGGGAGATAAAGTGTTTCTTAAAGTTTCGCCTTGGAAGAAGATACTCAGATTCGGTAGTAGGGCAAATTGAGCCCGAGGTTCATCGGGCCATATGAGATATCCGAACGAGTCGGTCCAATCGCAGTATCGTTTGATTTTGCCCCGAGCTCGAAAAGATTCACAATGTTTTCATGTCTCGATGCTTCGACGATATAGGTCTGATCCATTGCACGTAATTGCTCCATCCGAGATTGAGATTCACCTAATTTGAGCTATGAAGAGGAACCGGTTCGCATTATGAGGCGTGAAGTAAAAAGTTGCGCAATAGGAAAATACCGTTAGTGAAGGTGTTGTGGCATAAGCACGGAATGGAAGAAGCCACTTGGGAGCTTGAGGACTCTATGAAAGAGCGATACCCGAGCCTATTCACTGGTAAGATTTTCGGGACGAAAATTTCTTAAGTGGGGAGAGTTGTGACATCCCAAAATTGACCATAGTCGGAAGTGGTTTCGGACCGCTAAACCGAGTCACCGACATGTTCGAACGTAATATTTATTGTCTAGAATATGTGAAAATGCATGTGTGAATTTTGAATTCTTTGATTTAGTTAATTTGATTGTGAATTGAAAGAAAAAGGACTCATGTGAAAGGATTTAAATAGATGTGGCTAATTTTAGGAGATTAATAAAAGGATGAAGTAAAATAAATGGACTTGCATGTCAAATAGCCCATTCCTAAGGGTAGTGGCCGCCATGTCAAGAGTGATGGGCAAGGAAAACATGTTTCAAACATGTTTAGCTAATGGATTATGCTTGAAAGAATAAAGAAATGAAATTGAAAAAAATAGGGATATGATGAAAACAAAAGAAAAAAAAAGTGTTCATTCTCTCATTTTCTCCTTGCTTGGCCGAATATACTAAGAAGAAAGGGGGGGAAAAAGCTTGAGAAAATCAGCCATGGGAGCTTACTAGACTAAGGTGTTTTGATACAAGAAGGTATGTTTTATGCCACTCTTGAAAATGCATGCATGATTTGGAGGATTGGTTCAAAATTTTCCTTGAATCTCAAATCGAAACTAAGTTGTTAGGTGAGTTAAATTTCGGCCATGCATGTTGTTTTCCTTGGTGAGTGTTTTGATGTTGTTGTGATGAAAGCATGGAGATGAGTGAGTTCGAATGTTTAACAAAAGGAAATTTTGTGCCATTGAGTTCTTGTTGTTATGTGTGTGTGTGCATGAGTATTCGCCATGCATGTTGTCTTCCTTGGTGAGTGTTTTGATGTTGTTGTGATGAAAGCATGGAGATGAGTGAGTTCGAATGTTTAACAAAAAGGAAATCTTGTGCCATTGAGTTCTTGTTGTTATGTGTGTGTGCATGAGTATTCGCCATGCTATAGAATTTATGTTGCAAAATGATTAATGCTTAATGAGATGTATAATAGTACTTGTGAATGAGCTTGAGAGTATTTAAACAATTAGACATGAAAAGGGTGGTAATGAGGCTGAAAAATTGTTGGATGGTTAATTGGGTAAGGAATGAAGCATTCGCCATATGGGGTATAAATGGGCATAGGTGTTAAATACCTTGTATTGGAAACTTTGATAAATAAGTAGCAATAAATTAAGATGAGATTGAGTAAATTTTCAGCTTAGTTGTGTTAAGTATTCGCAATAACCATAATAATGCATGTGAATGCCGTATGTTTGTGTTTGATGGAGAGGTAAATTGTTTGATTTAGCTCAAGAGCAAAGGGAACTAGATTGGACAAAGGAAAGGAGAAAGCAAACGAGTAGCCGATTTGGAACCGTTTCTACCCCAAACAAAGTAAGTCATTACACATATGTTTGATATTGCTTAAATGATTGGAAAATCTATGCAATTGTGTTTAATGGAATGCTATATATGTATAAATGAAATTCTATGTGTATGGAGTGAGGATAATTGTTGAATGTAAAAGAAATAGTGGAATGTGTAGAAAGTTTGCTTTCGGCACTATGTGTGCGGGCAATACGTGTGTATGGTGACGAGATTGGCATTAAGTGTGCGTGTTGGAAATATATGGCACTAAGTGTGCGTGTTGGAAATATAAGGCACTAAGTGTGCATGCTGGAAAAATACGACACTATGTGTGCAAGCTGGAAAAATACTGACCGGGTGTGCGAGCTCAAGGGTATGGCAATGTGTGCGGGCTTAAATTGCGTGGCACTAAGTGTGCGAAATCGAGTGGTAAGCATCGTGTGTGCGATTTATATATATGGAGGGTGTGTCTCCATTGAATTGAGTATGGACAATGGATCGGGTAAGTACTTCGAGCTCATGACGAATAGAGAATACGCTCATGCTTGGGGTTGAATTTGGTAAGCCTTAAATCTATGTGATGATTGAAATTGTATGGTTGTGCTGGAAAATGAGTTAATGTGTAAAATGCTTCGATTATCTTGTTGTGTAGAATATGAAATGTGGATGTATGACTTGGTACGAGATTGGACCGAAAGGTCCGAGGTACTATGGTATAGATTCGATATGGATGAGTACCTAGCCTCGCTTTGTTGTACATGTTGTAGTAACTTTATCGGGATTGATGAATGCTTATGACTTATCGAGTTGTAAACTCACTCGTGTTTTTCTTGTCACCCATTTTAGGTCTCTCGGACTCGTATTGTTTATGTGATCGGGACCGTCGCTGAAGTCATCACACCGCTGAAATCTTGTGGTATTGTTTTCGTTGTTGAAGAACATTTGGCATGTATAGGCTATTATATTTTGTCGAATTGTGGGTTGTAAACTTTAAGCCATGTGAAAATGGCCTATGTGGTCGCCGAGTGGGATGCTAGAACCTATAGCCACGAGTCTTAGAAACTCTAATTTTGATAAGGTGGCCATAATTTGTGTCATGTATGATGGATGATTAAGGCCAAAGAAAGATTCATGAAATTGGCATAGTTCATCGCAAAGAATCGCTATGACAGCAGCAGTGAGATGAGATTGAAAAATCACTAAAAATAGTAGAAGTATAATTAAATAGTGAGTTCATAGAAACTTGATGAATTTATTTTTATATGGACGAAACGAAACGACCATATGAGCAAGATAACGAGAAATATTAAAGTTCTCGTGAGACAGGGCGAACGGTTTCGGGTCCCCTGTCATGACTTTTAAAATTTACCCTAAATTATCCAGAAAGAATTAGGAGTTATGCCTTATATGTACAGATTCAATTTTGAGTCTAGTTTCATTAGAAACAAACAGAACCAGTATTAAAGCCCTGTACAGAGAGATATTCAAGTTGTAACGCGAAGGTCGAGCAGTCAATCCCTGTAACATGGGTGACTTTAACTAATAAACTGTACCAATTGGCCCGACCAAAAATTCTAGAAATAAATCCATGGATGGGTATGTGAGTCTAAATTCAGGGAAAATTTACGAAACCAGTTTCCGAGTTTTGAAACTCGAGATATGATTTTTAAGGCGAGAGTGATGCAGTTTTCCACCGACCGGTAATGTCAAATTGGTTGGTACCTTGAGAGGATTTGGCCGTTAACCCCTCGTGTCCGACACCGGCGACGGTCACGAGTTAGGGGTGTTACAGGACCCACATCGAAAACATGCTCCAGTTCGTTTCCAGCACTCCCCTATATGTACCCTACCACAGTCCCTGCAAGCCTGCGGTCTAAAAGTATCCACTGGAACTGCTCGAACCAGTTCCTCCATTCTAGCTCTTTTAGCATTCCTATTCGCAGCACTCGAGGGCCTGAAATCCCTCTTAAATCTGGGTCGATCCTTCTCACGATTTTGTCGTTCAGTTCTCTTTACTTCCTCGGCTATCTTAGCCTTTTCCACCAACGCAGCGAAATCACGCTCCCTCTGTGGAACCATTAGTATCCTAAGCTCATCGCGGAGGCCATCCTCAAATCGAACATTGCGCTCATATTCAGTCGCAACCATCCCGCTGGCTTATCGACTCAGCCTCAAGAATTTTGCCTCATCCTCCGTAACAGCCTTATTACCTTGAGTCAGATTCAAAAATTCCTTTCGAAGGGCATCCACATAACTAGCTCCGACATACCTCCCCTTAAAAGCAGTTTTGAACAATTCCCAGGTTACTCGTTCAATCGGGGTACTCTCCCTCACGGTGATCCACCAATGATATGCCTCATCTTGTAGCAGCGACACAGCCCCCTTCAGCTTTTGCTCCACAGAGCAATCTAAATCGTCCATAATCCGCTTTATTGCTTCCAGGCAATATTTAGCCACATTTGGGGCTACTCCAGATACACCCTTAAAAACTTCTGCTCCATTAGCCCGGAGTCGCTCCGAGATGGATCCCCTATTTACTGTCCCAGTGCTACCTCCAGCAACTCTTTCTAAAACCCTTAACATTGCTTGGGACAAAGCATCATCCCCCGCAGCCCGATCATAAGACCCAGTCTCCGTTGCCTGTGGCACGGATGCCTCTTCAGCTGGCCTATGCCCTGAGGATGAAGATTCCGCTTGGACCATTCTGTGACCACGGCCGTGGCCTTGTCCACGAGTTCCTATTGTACTCATATCGACTTATCTGATTAAGAATTTTATGACATTAGGTTAATGTTCAATTGTTTATTACGAGATGTCTTATGGAGATATAGCAGTTCAAGGATTGTTTCCACATCGTCGTAGCCTAGCTACAGTTCTCACTCCTACCATTTTACAGTTCTACCCTATCTAAAGTATCATAGTAGGGTCTCAGTTCTATTCATAGCATCATATCAATATCGCATAACGTAAAGAGTGTATACTTATAGACTTGGTGTCGGGGATTCAGTGCGCCACTTCTTTCTCCAAACCAAAAACCACAAACCATGTATTTAATCACAGAAAATAGAATTTCTTAAAATTTAAAAAAATACCTTTGTTTTGAAATTCTCTATTTTAGACCCGTTTTAAAAAAAACCCAGAAAAACTTAAACCATTTATCATGTATACCTTTGTAAAATATCTTTGAGGAGATCTTTTCAAAACTATTTCCAAAAATACCCTTCTTGGTAATTTTTTTCGAAAGGTTTTTCAGACCTGATCCACCGTAGAGTTGTTGCAACCGGGCTCTGATACCACTAAATGTAACACCCCAAATCCAGCCCAAACGTTACGGCCGAATCCGATGTGCCACATTGAAGTTAAAATCCACGTTTCGTTTTAGCACTTTAAAACCAACTTTTGTTAAGCTTAACAAAGTGAATAGAAGCTGGGCACCAGGTAGGAATCCGTAACAGAGGAGGTGAGCCATGAAGGCTGCTTAAATATTAAGCTCTTCGATTGGATCCAATCCTAGACATACCCACCACCATTGCCACACTTGGTTGTATCGGGTAGAAATTTATTTAAGTGAATATCTTTGATAAATCGGATAATCGTAGCATTGTGTTATTTTAAAAACAGGTATCGTTTGAAAGTACGTCCTAAGTCTAGCCCATTTGAAATTGTTATCAACCAGTTCGAAGTTATTAATAATAAAATAATCCCAGAAAAGAAAAAGAAAAAGAAAATAAAGTTAAAATGACCTTATTACAACCCAAAAATAAATAAACTTAAAGAAAACCAAACGCTTATTCAAAAGCCCAAAAGCGATCATCGTGGCCACTCTGAACCCCCTCAAGCTCCAAGTCCCCAAATCAAGGCTCACCTACAAGGTTAAGGAAAGGGGGTGAGTTTGGAAACTCAATGTGCAACAAGCCCCTTTCAGAGCCTAAAACAATATCAGCCTGCTGGGCCTAAGCCCAAAACCAACCTCAACATATGCTAGGCCGAAGCCTTTTCATATTTCATATTGCATAACACTAGGCCGAAGCCTTTACTGTAAACTGTATGGCCCATAGGCCCATTTCAATATCTCATGTAATGTCAATGAAAGAATGCAAACCCATTTGGGGAGACTACTCGACCCACCATCCGCTACTCTCCACCCGTACCAACCAAGCTCTCCATGTGGGGAATAACTCAACCCACCCAACCAAAACTCTCCACTGGTAGCATAGCTGCTTTATCATATAACTGGAAGCCTAGCCTCTTTTAATAACTGGGGCAAAAGCTCTTTTCGGTAAACTAGGGCATAAGCCCTTTTCGGTAAACTGGGGCATAAGCCCTTTTGCACTTCCTCTATCCATATAAAAACCCAACCCAATGCATTTATGAATACATCATGTGCATATCATACATATCATGTGCATATCATATCAATATTGTATATCAAAATCCCATGTGTCAAATTCATAATTAAACCCTAGGGGTATAATGGTCATTTTTACCTAGGGGCAAAACAGTCATTTTCATAATATAAGGGTAATTTCGTACTTTTACCAATTATTAGGGTTTTCCATGTTTAATATCAGTTTCCAACAATTTCAAGTGTTTTAACAGCGATTCTGGCCCATTCTTAGCGAACCGAGTTATTGGGCCAAAAACCCCTAATTGGCTCTACATAGCTGAATTAGTCATCTAGGCCCATTTAGCCCGTTTTCCATAGCGGTTTCAACAGTTTTAACGTGCAATTTTTCAGGATTCCATTTTCTGCCAAATTCACCCAAATGGGCCCGGAAGCCCATTGGGCCCTATTTTAGCCCCTCGAGGCCCAACTTACCATCGTGTACCAAATCGTGCCCTTACCTTTTTCCAATGTTCCCGACCATCCACTTAGTGAATACAACTAACCAATGAGCATTCGCTTGCTCACAAGTCCTCGAAATGCCAGAATTTCGGCATTTTGGCTTTTCGGCATTTATCGATTTAAGCTACGAAAGAAGGTTCGTTACACACCTGATTCGCGATATTCCTCGACGAGATCTCCTACACGATTTCTCCTATAATCAATTGTTTATAGATCAGCTCACAATAATTAAACCAAAACGAGAACCATCTATTATCAACACTTACACATTCGGCCACCATCCATAATGGCCTTAGAATCCATACCTTTGTCAAAGTTGATGACTAGATCTAGCCACTCCGATGTTCCAAGCTAATCCAAGTCGACCCTATGACTTGTTGCTCATCCACTATACAAACCAAAAAAAGACGTGAGGGAAAACCCAATAAGGCCTCTACCCATATTCGGCCACCTCCCTAAACTATAGGGGTTTCGGCTTTTGTCAACATTTACCATAGGAATCGTTTAGAGTTCGAGCACTTACCATAGTCTCTCTTCTTTAATCCATTTATGCCTAGAAGATAAGGGAATTGACCACTAAAAAGTGAAAAGAAAAAGAGGGTTGCTGGTCAACAAAGAATCGTCACCACCTAGCTTCACAGATTTTGACTTTTGCGGTATTTCGGCAAAAGTGAAGGTAGGGGAAAGAAACAATAGATGAATGGAGGGAAGTAGTGGGCTGGTTTGGAAGAAGGAAAAGGAAAAAATATGAAAGAAGAGATGGTAGATTCGGCTGAAAAAGAAAAAGAGATAAAAGACTAAACAAAAGGAAGAAAACGGCACAACCTAGACCCTAATATCGAAAATCCCTAACTAAACCCCTCTACTGAAATCCCCTCTCTAATCCCCTCAAATCGGCTAACCTTAACCCCCTTTCAAATCCCTAAAATCTCTACCCTTATCCCTCCTTAATACATGCATTTGATTGATTCAAACTCTCTCCCACAGAGTTCCATCCAGCTTTAAATTCTAGCATGCACAAGCATAAAAATAACATTACCTTTTCCATTACAGGGAATCCAACCCAGGTCTTCCCCCAACACTTACACGCCACCTGTATAGCTCCCTAGTGGTGTCACTTAGCCATTTTACTATAGGATCTTTTTGTGATACATTTTACCCACAATTTTTAATAAGACCACCTATCCAAGGCCCCTAACTTTTTAAGTCCAAAATTAAAAAATTCTACCGGGTTTTGGCCAACACATGGGCCTTCCATAAGCCCATTTACACACTCAAATTATGAATTCCACAACCAAATATCAAATTTTAAAAACTTTACCAAAATATCGAGAATCGCGATAAAACCCGAAAATTAGGATGTTACAATCTGATGCTATTACCTTTTGATGAATTTGATGTAATTCTGGGTATGAATTGGTTAACTTTGCATGATGCTGTTGTGAACTGCAAATGAAAAAATATTGATTTGAGATGAAAGAGTGATGAAATAGTCGAAATTGAATCTAGTGATTTGAATGGATTGCCTACTGTGATATCTTCAATGAAAGCTTTGAGTATTGTGAGAAAGGGTTGTAAAGCCTACTTTTCTTATGTAATCGATTCAAAAGTGTCAGAAAAAAAAGTTGTATCAGTGCCTATTGTATGTGAGTTTCCTGATGTGTTTCCTAAATAACTTTCGGGTTTACCTCCGATACGAGAAGTTGAATTCGACATTAAATTAGTACCTGTAACTACTCTGATTTCGATAGCACCGTATAGAATGGCTCCAACCGAACTAAAAAAAGTAAAGTCTTAGTTACAAGAGTTAACAGATAGAGGGTTTGCTAGACCGAGTTTCTCACCTTGGGGAGTTCTAGTTCTATTTGTGAAAAAAGAAAGATGATACGATGAGAATGTGTATCGACTATCGTCAGTTGAACAAAGCGACTATTGAGAATAAGTATCCTCTGCCTCGTATTGATGATTTGTTTGATCAGTTGAAAGGAGCTACTGTGTTTTCAAAAATAGATTTGAGATCGAGCTATTATCAGTTGCGAGTAAAAGATTCAGATATTCCAAAAACTACTTTTAAAACGAGGTATGACCACAATGAATTCTTAGTTATGCCTTTCGATTTGATTAATACACCTGCTATCTTTATGGATTTGATGAATAGAATTTTCAGATCATATTTAGATAGATTTGTTGTCGAATTCATTGACGACGTATTGATTTATTCACGAGATGAAATTGAACATGCCGAGCATCTGAGAATAGTGCTACAGACTTTGTGAGGTAAACAATTATATGCAAAGTTCAGTAAATGTGAATTCTGGTTGCGAGAGGTCATTTTTTGGGTCATATTGTAACATCCTGATTTTTGAGTTTTTTCGCGATTCTCGATATTTTGGTAAATTTTTTAAAATTTGATATTTGGTTGTGAAATTCATAATTTGAGTATGTAAATGGGCTTATGGAAGGCCCATGTGTTGGCCAAAACCCGGTAGAATTTTTGAATTTTGGACTTAAGAAGTTAGAGGCCTTGGATAGGTGGTCTTATTAAAATTTGTGGGTAAAATGAATCACAGAAGAGCCTCTAGTAAAGTGGCTAAGTGATGCCACTAAGGGGCTAGAAAAGTGGCGTGTAAGTGGTCGGGGGAAAACCTGGGTTCGATTCCCTGTGATGGCAAAGGTAATGTTATTTTTATGCTTGTGCATGCTAGAGTTTAAAGCTGGATGGAACTCTGTGGGAGAGAGTTTGAATCAGTCAAATGCATGGATTAATAAGGGATAAGGGGAGAGATTTTAGGGATTTGAAAGGGGGATAGGGTTAGCCGATTTGAGAGGATTAGAGAGGGGATTTCGGCAGAGGGGTTTAGTTAGGGATTTTCAGCACTTAGGTACTTGTGTGCCGTTTTCTTCCTTTTGTTTGGTCTTTTTCTCTTTTTTCCTTTTGCAGCTGAATCTATCATCTCTCCTCTCATCTTTTCTTCCTTTTCCTTCTTCCAAACCAGCCCACTACTTTCCTCCATTCATCTACTGTTTCTTCCCCTTACCTCCACTTCTGCCGAAATATCGCAAAAGCCAAAATCTGTGAAGCTAGGTGGTGCCGATTCTTTGTTGATCAGCAACCCTCTTTTTCTTTTCACTTTTTAGTGGTCAATTCTCTTATCTTCTAGGCATAGACGGATTCAAGAAGAGAGACTGTGGTAAGTGCTCGTGTAACATCCCGAAATAGGGCCTAAACGGAATAGTGGTTACGAAACCACAAATTCGAGGTAGAAAATTGTATTTTATTATTATTTTGAGTTTCATGATATGATTGCATGATTGTGTGAAAATTTCGTGATGAAATTCTATGCATAAGGTGCTTAAGTTGAGATTAGGGACTAAATCGAATAATTTGCAAAACTTGCATTCTAGAAGTTTTTAGTATGAAATTGCTTTGGAATATTAATGAGGAGGTCTTAAATAGAAATTTTACCAATTTCTAAGTCTATGGACAAAAATTGGACATGGATGGAATTTTTGGAAAGTTTAGTAGTAAGGGCATTTTGGTCATTTAGTTATTAAAATAAATTAAAAACAAAATTAAAAGCCAATTTTTGTCCATCTTCTTCATTAGGACGAAATTTCAAGGGTTCTCCATAGTTAGGGTTTGTTTCAAGCTTTCAAACTCCGTAGTAAGTGATTCCAAGCCCCGTTTTTAATGATCTTTACGTTTTTGGAGTCCCGATAACTTGATTAAGCTTATTCTAGCAATAATTCAACCTAGGGTTCATATTTGGAAAAATACCCATAGGTGAAATTTGTGTATTTTGGTGCTTTATGATAGAATATGAGGTTTTAAATTATGTTAGGCAACTTGTGCTACTCGGTTTTAAGTGAAAATGAGTAAAAGGGCTTAATCGGTAAAATACCTAATAGTCATAAGTACATGTTAGAGTGTGAATTTGATGTTGTCATAGAAGGGAAAAATGATTAGCATGTCATAAAACATAAGAAAATAGGATGAAGTTTAAATTACGAGCCTTGGGGCAAAAGTGCAAATATGTGAAAGTTTAGGGGCAAATATGTAATTTTGCCAAAGTTTGGGTCAAGGACTGTTTTAATAAATGTGAGTATTAAGTAAGCTAAATTTTTTATTATAGATCAAGAAGAACAAAATCCGGAGTTAGATCGGGGAAAGAAAAAGATAGTGGACTAAATCGATATAGTTGATCGTATTTTGTTTTGAGGTAAGTTTGCTGTAAATAAATGCAATATTCTATTATTTTATGTTAATGTTGTTAATTTCCAGCATGTGTATATTTATTTTATGAAATTATTCAAAGAAGACTCAAGCATGAATTGACAGAGAAGTAATTTCAGAAAGTCTCGGTTGAACCATGTGTAGGATACAAATGTCATGACATTAGGGTTCAAGGATACCATGTAAGACCATGCTAAGGTATGGTAATTGGTAAGGTTTCTAAGGCAAGGAAATCATGTAAGACCATGTCAAGACATGGCATTGATAAGTTACTATAAGGCAAAGGTCCCATGTAAGACCATGCGAAGGCATAGCATTGGTGAGTTCATAAGGCAAGGATACCATGTAAGACCATGTCAAGACATGGCAATGGTAAGTTTCAAAAGGATACCATGTAAGACCATGACAAGTCATCGCAATGGTAAGGTACCTGTGTATCCTTAGTATTCCAAGTGGTTCAACGGGAAAATTTAAAGAGAATATCAAGGTAAAGTAAGGTAAGGTAAGACGAGTTATACTAAAAAGGTAAGAAAAGTTCATGCTAGAAGAGCAAAGGTAAGTACATAATGTTCATGTATTCTTGATAAGGAAAAAGGTAAGTAAAATGTATTAATAAATTTGATTAAGTAAGTTAGTATTTAAGTAAGTGAGTAAGTGAAGAAGTTTAAAATATGTCTATGACAATTAATGAAGTTGCATTATGTAGTATCATGCCGAGTAGTAAGATAGTTCTTACGAATGTTGTTATTTATTTGCATGCAAACTTACTATGCTTAATGCTTACCCCCTTTATTTTCCTTCTTTTTATAGTTTTTTCAAGCTAACTCGGGGATTGTAATATCCCGAATTAGGGCCTAATCGGAATAGTGGTTTCGTGACCATAAATTCGAGATAGAAATAATTATTTTATAATTATTTTGAGGTTTATGATATGATTGCATGATTGTGTGAAAATTTTGTGATCAAATTCTATGCCTAAAGTGCTTAAATTGAAAGTAGGGACTAAATCGAATAAGTTGCAAAACTTGCATTCTAGAAGTTTTTAGTATGAAATTGATTTGGAATATTAATGAGGAGGTCTTAAATAGCAATTTGACCAATTTTAAGTTCATGGACAAAATTAGGACATGGAAGGAATTTTTGGAAAGTTTAGTAGTAAGGGTATTTTGGTCATTTAGTTATTAAAATGAATTAAAATAAAATTAAAAGCCAATTTTGTCCATCTTCTTCATTAGGCCAAAATTTCAAGGGTTCTCCATAGCTAGGGTTTGTTTCAAGCTTCCAAGCTCCATAGACAGTGATTCCAAGCCCGCTTTTAATGATTTTTACGTTTTTGAGATCCCTAACTCGATAAAGCTTATGTTAGCAATAATTTAACCTAGGGTTTATATTTGGAAAAATACCCATAGGTGAAATTTTGTATTTTGATGTTTTATGATAGAATATGAAGTTTTAAATTATGTTAGACAACTTGTACTACTCGATTTTAAGCAACAACGAGTAAAAGGGCTTAATCCAGAAAAATACCTAATAGTCACAAGTACATGTTAGAGTGAGAATTTGATGTTGCCATAGAAGAGAAAAGTGATCAGCATGTTGTAAAACATAAGAATAAGGAATAAAGTTTAATCCCTAGCCTAGGGGCAAAAATGTAAATATGCAAAAGTTTAGGGTAAAATTGTAATTTTGCCAAAATTTGAGTTAAGGATTAATTTGATAATGTGAGTATTAAATAAGCTAAATGTGTTATTTTAGATCAAGAAAGACGTGAATCGACCTCAATCGAGGAAAAGAAAAGATTGTGGACTAAATTGCAAAATCTTTGTATTTTGGTACCAATGTAAGTTCATGTGTAAATAATGTAGCATAATGGTTATTTTTAAGTTATTGATGTTAATTATATGTTAAGCTGAATTTTATTATGAAATGTATGCTTTGTGGTTAATTTCAAATAATATGTAAATTATGTGAACTACTTGTTAAATATAATTGTTACAGAGTATTGATTTCTAAGCATTCTACTAAGACGGCAAGGATAAGTGTTCGAGGAAAAGCCCGCTTGAACCTTAGGAATAGATTAGGATACAAGTGACATGTCACTAGGATGGTTGAGCATCCGAACTCGTTGAGTTGAGTCCGAGTTCACTTATGGATGCGAATGTCCGAACTCGTTGAGTTGAGTCCGAGTCCGTGAGATGTAACTAGGCATCCAAGTCGTTGAGTTGAGTCCGAGTTCACTTATGGATGCGAACGCCGAGCTCGTTGAGTTGAGTCTGAGTTCGCTTATGGGCGGTTACATGATTGCTTGATTGAATATGTGGCACTTATATGCAAATTATCCATGTATCCAAATTATATTCGATGTGTTCAACGGGTAAAGTTCTACTCAATGGAGGAATATTCGAGATGTAAAGAGAAGTATTGGTGAGTGATGTGAAATGGTTATTTTGGACAGGTATGTATTTAACCCTCGGGTTGAGTATTGATACAACCACTATAAGGTAATAAGATGATGAAAATGATCGAAATGTGATATGTGTTTTAGTGATGTATGCTAATGTTGATTGGTATAACTGCTTGTTATGTTACTTATTATTTGCATATGAACTTACTAAGCATTTATGCTTACTCCTCCTTCTTACTCATTGTAGTTTTGGACAAGCCACCAGAGTCGGGATAGGTCAAGGCTCACCACACTATCCTAAGACTTTTGGTAAATGGCTTGTAAATTTAAGTATGGCATGTATAGCAATATACCTATTTTGTGTAAATGATCTGATGGTATGGTTGTGGAATGGTTGAGGAAATGCTTGATCATGATAAATTATGAAAATGGTTAGTGTAGATTATGTTTGATGTTAAGGAAAACTATTAAGATACTTAGTGCATAAAAACTCATAAAAGGATGAAATTTGCCATAAATGTATCATCGCAGCAACACGACGCGAGTTTGAAAATTTACTAAAAATCATAGAAATTTAATTTGGTGATGGAATACATATAAAATTGAAGCTTATTATGTCTAGTTTCACATGAAACAAATGAAACAGGTAAAGAAATTATATGTTAGAAGATATTTGAATTTTAGTGAAACAGGGTCATAGCAGTTTTTGAATCCCCTGTTCCAACTTTAGAAATTCATCATAAATTATAAAGATATAATTAGGTGGTATATTTTATATCCTCAGAATCCTTATTGAGTCTAGTCTTAGTTGAAACAAATCTAATAGTCATATGAATTTTGTACAGAGAGAAATGTGGTTTGTAGTAAACAGAGGTCAGACCAGTCGAGTCCTAAAATAGGGGTAACTTTAACTAATAAACTGTACTAATTGGCCCAACCAAAAATTCTAGAAAAAAATTAGTAGATAAGTATATGAGTCTAGATTCAGGGAAAATTTACGGATCTTGATTTCCAGTTTCATAACTCTAGATATGATTTTTCTTGTGACTGTGATGCAAGTAGCTTAAAAGCTGTGAATGTAGAAACAATAATCCAAAGTTCTAAAAATGTTAAACTAAGCTTAGTAACACCTCATACTCGACTCCGGCGATAGTCTCGGGTGTGGCGGCATTACATTTAGTGGTATCAGAGCAGGTTTAGTCAGTTCTCGGACTACGTGTTGTATGTACGGATTTTGCTATACATGCCATATGTATGAATTGTGATAGTGTGACGACTTCGACCTTTTAAATGAATTTTTTATATATAGTAAATGGATCCCGATCCAAATTGTGGCAGATGAAGTAGAGAGTAATGCGCTAGCTCTACTGAAGGAGCAAATACGATTGAAAACCCACCCCTCACTGTTGGTCGGGGAGGAGGAGAAAGGGATCGGAAGCCTTTCTCCAAATGATGAGTGCATGGTACATCGAGTTCGCTCAGACGAACCCAAATGTACGACCTCCCCCACCTCCCCCAATTCCTCAACCTGTACCCCCGATGCCTCAAGGTATGGATATGATAAAATTTCACAAAACCCTCGTTGACAGAATTCGTAAACAAGGGGCTGAGGAATTTAGAGCAAATATTGATGATGATGCAGAGAAAGCAGAGTTCTGGCTTGAAAATTCTATCCGGGTATTTGATGAATTATCTTGTACACCTGAAGAATGTTTGAAATGTGCTACATCTTTGTTGAGAGATTCAGCCTATAATTGGTGGAAGACTTTGATTTTGGTGGTAGCGAAAGAGAGGGTAACCTGGGAATTCTTTTAAGAAGAGTTTCGGAAGAAATATATTAGTGAAAGGTTTATTGATCGAAATGTAAAGAGTTTCTTGAGTGAAGCAAGGTAATATGACAATCTCGTAATATGAAAGAGAGTTTGTTCGATTGAGTAAGTATGCTGTGGAATATGTTCCTCTGAAGCCAAGATGTGCCGACGATTTGAAGACGGGCTCAACGAAGACATTAAAGTATTTGTCGGGATCCTTGAACTAAAAGAAATGGTAGTAATCGGTTGATCGAGCTTGCAAGGTCAAGAACTACTTAAAGAAAAGAAAAGGTAGAGGCCGAGACTAGAAATTGGAAGAAAAGACCGATGAGTAGTTCATTTTCACAAAGAACCTAGAAAGTCAAGGAATATGAATCCTCGCTCCCAAGCTTCAGCTTGGAAAATCATATGGGAATTATAATAAGCAAAATGTGGGTCCTAAATCTCGAATATACTTCACCAAAGTAGGGAACTCAAGATTTGTTAAACCCGAAAAGGCCGGTGTGGTAGAAATCATTTTGGTCTCATGCAGAGCAAATGAATGTTTTCGATGTGGTTCTCCTGATCATTTTATTAGAGACCGCCGAGAGAGCCGAGAAAGAAAAATTTCAGAATGTAAAAGCTAGTGGTGCGATCGAGGGAAGGTATCCGAGAAAAGTGGAAGTGAAACAAGCAAGAAGAATATAGCCGTGGATGCACCTGTTAGACTCAAGGAAGGGCTCGCTAGAACTTATGCTATTAAAGCGCGTGAAGATGCCTCCTCACCTGATGTGATTACCGGTACATTTTCCCTCTATAATGTTAATGTTATTGCTTTGATTGATCCCGGTTCTACTCATTTATATGTGTGCATGAAATTGGTGTCTAGTATGAATATACCTGTTGAGAACACAGAATTTATGATTAGAGTGTCGAATCCGTTAGGTAAATGTGTGACTGTTGATAAAGTATGTAAGGAATGTCCTTTAATGATTTGGGATCATTACTTTCCGGCCGACTTGATGTTGTTGCCATTTGATGAGTTTGATGTTATTTTGGGTATGGATTGGTTGACATTGCATGATGCTAAAATAAATTGCAAAGAAAAGGTTATAGAATTAAAGTGTGAAAATGGTGAAACTATGCGGGTTGAATCAGATAAATCAGAGGCATTGCCTAGTGTGATTTCTTCAATGTCGGCTCAAAGATATCTGAGAAAGGGTTATGAAGCTTATTTGGCGATGTAATTAATACAAAAGAAGTTGAAAAGAAAGTTGAATCGCTTGGGTTGTGTGTGAATTTGCGGACGATTTCCGTAAGAATTGCCGGTTTGCCTTCATCGTGGAAGTAGAATTTGGTATTGATTTGATACCGAACATCCGATTTCGATTGTTCAGTATAGAATGGCACCAGCAGAGTTGAAGGAATTAAAGTCGCAGCTTGCAAGAGTTGACCGATAAAGGTTTTGTGAGACCGAAGTTTTTCACCTTGGGGTGCTCCTGTTATTTGTGAAAAATAAGGATGGTTCTATGAGGTTGTGTGTTGATTATCGGCAGTTAAACAAGGTGACAATCAAAAACAAGTATCCGCTGCCAAGAATTGATGATTTGTTTGATCACTAAAAGGAGCGACATGGTTTTCAAAATTGACTTGAGATCCGGTATTACCAATCGGGTAAAAGAGTCGATGTGCCTAAAACTGCTTTTAGAATAAGGTATGGTCATTATGAATTTTTAGTTATACCATTCGGATTGACAAATGCTCCTGCTATGTTTATGGATTTAATGAATCGCATATTTCGGCCATACTTGGACAAATTTGTTGTGGTGTTTATAGATGATATTTTAATTTATTCAAAAGATGAGACAGAGCATGCTGAGCATTTGAGGATAGTTTTGCAAACTTTGAGAAATAAGCATTGTATGCTAAGTTTAGTAAAAGTGAATTTTGGCTCCGGAAGTTGGATTTTGGGTCATATTGTTTCGTGATGGTATACGGGTTGATCCTAGTAAAATTTCAGCCATTGTTGATTGGAAACCACCAAAAACGAATCGAAGTTAGAAGTTTCTTAGGGCTAGCTGGGTATTATCGGCGGTTTGTAAATGGATTTTCTATAATTGCTGCTCCTATGACTAGACTACTCCCAAAGGATGTTAAATTTGAATGGACTAAGAATGTCAACAGAGTTTTGAAGAATTGAAAAGTTATTAATCAAGCACCAAGGTGTTGATACAACCCGAATTAGGTAAAGAATTTGTGGTGTATAGTGATACTTCTCTAAATGGTTTGGGGTGTGTACTCATGCAAGAAGGAAAAGTGGTGGCTTACGCTCGAGGTAGTTAAAACCTCATGAGAGGAATTATCCTACTCACGATTTGGAATTGGTCGCAGAGTGTTTGCTTTGAAGATTTGGCGACATTATTTGTATGGTGAAAAGTGCCGAGTATATACCGATCACAAAGTCTTAAATACTTGATGTCACAAAAGACTTGAATTTGAGACAACAAGATGGTTGGAGTTATTGAAAGATTATGAGCTTGTTATTGATTATCATCCTGAAAAGCGAATGTGGTTGCCGATGCTTTGAGCGAAAGTTGTTGTTTTCTTTGAGAGTTATGAACACTCGCTTGAAAGTGTCGATGATGGTTGGATTCTAGCAGAGTTAAGAGCAAAACCAATGTTTTACAAGAGATTTCTAAAACTCGTAAAAATGATCAAGATTTGCTAGCCAAAAGAAAACAAAGGTGAAGTCGACACGGATCGATTTCGTAATTGGTTCGATGGGTGCTTAATGTTTAAAGATCGGATTTGTGTAAATCAAGAATGAGGAATTGATTCAAAAGATCCTACAGAAGCACATAGTGGTTATTTCTATTCATCCGTAGTACGAAAATGTATAATGACTTGAAGAAAATGTATTGGTGGAATGGAATGAAAAGAGATATATCGAGTTTGTGTCCAAATGCTTAATTTGTCAACAGTGAAAGTCGAACACCAAGTACCTTCGTGATTACTCCACCTATTATGGTTCTGAATGGAAATGGGATTGGATTACTATGGATTTTGTTTCAGATTGCCATTGACTCAGAAAGAAAGATGCCATCTGGGTAATAGTTGACAGATTAACTAAGTCGGCTCATTTTATCCCGGTACGTACGGATTATTCTCTTAACAAGTTGGATGAACTGAATATTAGAGAAATTGTTAGATTACACGGAATACCATTGTCGATTATTTCAGATAAAGATCCAAGGTTTACCTCACGGTTTTGGCAAAAGTTACAAGACGCGTTAGGTACAAAGTTAAAATTCAGTATTGCTTTTCATCCACAAACTGATGGACAATCAGAAAGAATAATTCAGATTCTTAAAGATATGCTTAAATGTTATGTATTGGAATTTCAAGGAAGTTGGGAAAGATACTTACCGTTGGTGGAATTTGCTTACAATAATAGTTATCAGACGAGCTTGAAAATGGCACCTTATGAAGCATTGTATGGTCGTAAGTGTTTAACGCCTTTGTATTGGACTGAACTCAAGGAAAATCAGATTTATGGAGTTGATCTAATAAAAGAAACGAAGAAAAGTGAAGGTAATTCGAGATTGTTTGAAAGTCGCTTCAGATAGACGTAAATCTTATGCGATTTAAAACGAAAGGACATTGAATTTCAAGTTGGTGATAAAGTATTTTAAAGGTGTCTACATGGAAGAAAGTCCTTAGATTTGGACGAAAGGGCAAATTAAGTCCGCGCTTTATTGGGCCGTATGAAGTAATTGAAAAGTTGGACCGGAGCATATCGGTTAGCATTACCACCGAATTAGAGAAGATTCATGATGTGTTCCACGATCTATGTTACGCCGGTATCATTCGGATCCTTCACATGTAGTTTCACCGACGTAAATTGAACTACAACCGATATGACCTACGAAGAAGAACCGATTAAGATTTTAGCTCGAGAGGTCAAACAACTAAGGAATAAAAATGTTGCACTTGTGAAGGTGTTGTGGCAAAGGCATGGAGTAGAAGAAGCTATATGGGAATCCGAAGAAACTATGAGAAATCAATACCCATATCTATTTATGTAAGATTTTCGAGGACGAAAATCCTTAAAGGGGAGAGTTGTAATATCCCTAATTAGGGCCTAATCGAATAGTGGTTTCGTGACCATAAATTGAGATAGAAATAATTATTTTATAATTATTTTGAGGTTTATGATATGATTGCATGATTGTGTGAAAATTTCGTGATCAAATTCTATGCCTAAAGTACTTAAATTGAAAGTAGGGACTAAATCGAATAAGTTGCAAAACTTGCATTCTAGAAGTTTTTAGCATGAAATTATTTTGGAATATTAATGAGGAGGTCTTAAATAGCAATTTGACCAATTTTAAGTTCATGGACAAAATTAGGACATGGAAGGAATTTTGGAAAGTTTAGTAGTAAGGGTATTTTGGTCATTTAGTTATTAAAATGAATTAAAAACAAAATTAAAAGCCAATTTTGTCCATCTTCTTCATTAGGCCGAAATTTCAAGGGTTCTCCATAGCTAGGGTTTGTTTCAAGCTTCCAAGCTCCACGACATGTGATTCCAAGCCCTGCTTTTAATGATTTTTACGCTTTTGAGATCCCTAACTCGATAAAGATTATGTTAGCAATAATTTAACCTAGGGTTTATATTTGGAAAAATACCCATAGGTGAAATTTGTGTATTTTGATGTTTTATGATAGAATATGAAGTTTTAAATTATGTTAGACAACTTGTACTACTCGATTTTAAGCAAAAACGAGTAAAAGGGCTTAATTCCAGAAAAATACCTAATAGTCACAAGTACATGTTAGAGTGAGAATTTGATGTTGCCATAGAAGAGAAAAGTGATCAGCATGTTGTAAAACATAAGAATAAGGAATAAAGTTTAATACCGAGCCTAGGGGCAAAAATGTAAATATGCAAAAGTTTAGGGTAAAATTGTAATTTTGCCAAAATTTGAGTTAAGGATTAATTTGATAATGTGAGTATTAAATAAGCTAAATGTGTTATTTTAGATCAATAAAGACGTGAATCGACCTCAATCGAGGAAAAGAAAAGATTGTGGACTAAATTGCAAAATCTTTGTATTTTGGTACCAAGGTAAGTTCATGTAAATAATGTAGCATAATGGTTATTTTAAGTTATTGATGTTAATTATATGTTAAGCTGAATTTTATTATGAAATGTATGCTTTGTGGTTAATTTCAAATAATATGTAAATTATGTGAACTACTTGTTAAATATAATTGTTACCGAGTATTGATTTCGGCATTCTACGGAAGATGGAAAGGATAAGTGTTCGAGGAAAAAGCCCGTTTGAACCTTAGGAAGAGATTAGGATACAAGTGACATGTCACTAGGATGGTCGAGCATCCGAACTCGTTGAGTCCGAGTTCACTTATGGATGCGAATGTCCGAACTTGTTGAGTTGAGTCCGAGTTCGTGAGATGTAACTAGGCATCCGAAGTCGTTGAGTTGAGTCCGAGTTCGCTTATGGGCGGGTTACATGATTGCTTGATTGAATATGTGGCACTTATATGCAAATTATCCATGTATCCGAATTATATTCCGATGTGTTCAACGGTAAAGTTCTACTCAATGGAGGAATATTCGAGATGTAAAGAGAAGTATTGGTGAGTGATGTGAAATGGTTATTTTGGACAGTATGTATTTAACCCTGGGTTGAGTATTGATACAACCACTATAAGGTAATAAGATGATGAAAATGATCGAAATGTGATATGTGTTTTAGTGATGTATGCTAATGTTGATTGGTATAACTGCTTGTTATGTTACTTATTATTTGCTTATGAACTTACTAAGCATTTATGCTTACTCCTCCTTCTTACTCATTGTAGTTTTGGACAAGCCACTCAGAGTCGGGATAGGTCAAGGCTCACCACACTATCCTAAGACTTTTGGTAAATGGCTTGTAAATTTAAGTATGGCATGTATAGCAATATACCTATTTTGTGTAAATGATCTTATGGTATGGTTGTGGAATGGTTGAGGAAATGCTTGATCATGATAAATTATGAAAATGGTTAGTGTAGATTATGTTTGATGTTAAGGAAAACTATTAAGATACTTAGTGCATAAAAACTCATAAAAGGATGAAATTTGCCATAAATGTATCTTCGCAGCAACACCGACGCGAGTTTGAAAATTTACTAAAAATCATAGAAATTTAATTTGGTGATGGAATACATATAAAATTGAAGCTTATTATGTCTAGTTTCACATGAAACAAATGAAACAGGTAAAGAAATTATATGTTAGAAGATATTTTAATTTTAGTGAAACAGGGTCATAGCAGTTTTTGAATCCCCTGTTCCAACTTTAGAAATTCATCATAAATTATAAAGATATAATTAGGTGGTATATTTTATATCCTCAGAATCCTTATTGAGTCTAGTCTTAGTTGAAACAAATCTAATAGTCATATGAATTTTGTACAGAGAGAAATGTGGTTCGTAGTAAACAGAGGTCAGACCAGTCGAGTCCTAAAATAGGGGTAACTTTAACTAATAAACTGTACTAATTGGCCCAACCAAAAATTCTAGCAAAAAATTAGTAGATAAGTATATGAGTCTAGATTCAGGGAAAATTTACGGATCTTGATTTCCAGTTTCATAACTCTAGATATGATTTTTCTTGTGACTGTGATGCAAGTAGCTTAAAAGCTGTGAATGTAGAAACAATAATCCAAAGTTCTAAAAATGTTAAACTAAGCTTAGTAACACCTCATACTCGACTCCGGCGATAGTTTCGGGTGTGGGGGCATTACATTTAGTGGTATCAGAGCAGGTTTAGTCAGTTCTCGGACTACGTGTTGTATGTACGGATTTTGCTATACATGCCATATGTATAAATTGTGATAGTGTGACGACTTCTGACCTTTTTAAATGAATTTTTTTATATATAGTAAATGGATCCCGATCCAGCTGTGGCAGATGAAGTAGAGAGTAATGCGCTAGCTCCGGCTGAAGGAGCAGCGCCAATTGAAAACCCACCCTCTACTGTTGGTCAGGGAGGAGGAGAAAGGGATCGAGAAGCCTTTCTCCAAATAATGAGTGCATGGTACACTGAGTTCGTTCGTACGAACCCAAATGTACGACCTCCCCCACCTCCCCCAATTCCTCAACCTGTACCCCCGATGCCTCAAGGTATGGATATGATAAAATTTCACAAAACCCCGCTGATGTAATTCAGTAAACAAGGGCTGAGGAATTTAGAGCAAATATTGATGATGATGCAGAAAGCGAGTTCGCTTGAAAATTCTATCCAGTATTTGATGAATTATCTTGTACACCTGAAGAATGTTTGAAATGTGCTACATCTTTGTTGAGAGATTCAGCCTATAATTGGTGGAAGACTTTGATTTTGGTGGTAGCGAAAGAGAGGGTAACCTGGGAATTCTTTTAAGAAGAGTTTCGGAAGAAATATATTAGTGAAAGGTTTATTGATCAGAAATGTAAAGAGTTTCTTGAGCTGAAGCAAGGTAATATGACAATCTCAGAATATGAAAGAGAGTTTGTTCGATTGAGTACGTATGCCAGGGAATATGTTCCTACAGAAGCCAAGATGTGCCGACGATTTGAAGACGGGCTTAAAGTGCTTAAATTGAAAGTAGGGACTAAATCGAAGCCAAGATGTGCCGACGATTAGTGAAAATTTTGTGATCAAATTCTATGCCTAAAGTGCTTAAATTGAAAGTAGGGACTAAATCGAATAAGTTGCAAAACTTGCATTCTAGAAGTTTTTAGTATGAAATTGATTTGGAATATTAATGAGGAGGTCTTAAATAGCAATTTGACCAATTTTAAGTTCATGGACAAAATTAGGACATGGAAGGAATTTTTGGAAAGTTTAGTAGTAAGGGTATTTTGGTCATTTAGTTATTAAAATGAATTAAAAACAAAATTAAAAGCCAATTTTTGTCCATCTTCTTCATTAGGCCAAAATTTCAAGGGTTCTCCATAGCTAGGGTTTGTTTCAAGCTTCCAAGCTCCATAGACAGTGATTCCAAGCCCCGTTTTTAATGATTTTTACGTTTTTGAGATCCCTAGAACTCGATAAAGTTTATGTTAGCAATAATTTAACCTAGGGTTTATATTTGGAAAAATACCCATAGGTGAAATTTTTGTATTTTGATGTTTTATGATAGAATATGAAGTTTTAAATTATGTTAGACAACTTGTACTACTCGATTTTAAGCAACAACGAGTAAAAGGGCTTAATCGGTAAAAATACCTAATAGTCACAAGTACATGTTAGAGTGAGAATTTGATGTTGCCATAGAAGAGAAAAGTGATCAGCATGTTGTAAAACATAAGAATAAGGAATAAAGTTTAATCCCTAGCCTAGGGCAAAATGTAAATATGCAAAAGTTTAGGGTAAAATTGTAATTTTGCCAAAATTTGAGTTAAGGATTAATTTGATAATGTGAGTATTAAATAAGCTAAATGTGTTATTTTAGATCAAGAAAGACGTGGAATCGACCTCAATCGAGGAAAAGAAAAGATTGTGGACTAAATTGCAAAATCTTTGTATTTTGGTACCAATGTAAGTTCATGTGTAAATAATGTAGCATAATGGTTATTTTTAAGTTATTGATGTTAATTATATGTTAAGCTGAATTTTATTATGAAATGTATGCTTTGTGGTTAATTTCAAATAATATGTAAATTATGTGAACTACTTGTTAAATATAATTGTTACTGAGTATTGATTTCGGCATTCTACGGAAGACGGCAAGGATAAGTGTTCGAGGAAAAGCCCGCTTGAACCTTAGGAATAGATTAGGATACAAGTGACATGTCACTAGGATGGTTGAGCATCCGAACTCGTTGAGTTGAGTCCGAGTTCACTTATGGATGCGAATGTCCGAACTCGTTGAGTTGAGTCCGAGTCCGTGAGATGTAACTAGGCATCCAAGTCGTTGAGTTGAGTCCGAGTTCACTTATGGATGCGAACGCCTCGAGCTCGTTGAGTTGAGTCTGAGTTCGCTTATGGGCGGTTACATGATTGCTTGATTGAATATGTGGCACTTATATGCAAATTATCCATGTATCCGAATTATATTCGATGTGTTCAACGGGTAAAGTTCTACTCAATGGAGGAATATTCGAGATGTAAAGAGAAGTATTGGTGAGTGATGTGAAATGGTTATTTTGGACAGGTATGTATTTAACCCTCGGGTTGAGTATTGATACAACCACTATAAGGTAATAAGATGATGAAAATGATCGAAATGTGATATGTGTTTTAGTGATGTATGCTAATGTTGATTGGTATAACTGCTTGTTATGTTACTTATTATTTGCATATGAACTTACTAAGCATTTATGCTTACTCCTCCTTCTTACTCATTGTAGTTTTGGACAAGCCAGCTCAGAGTCGGGATAGGTCGAAGGCTCACCACACTATCCTAAGACTTTTGGTAAATGGCTTGTAAATTTAAGTATGGCATGTATAGCAATATACCTATTTTGTGTAAATGATCTTATGGTATGGTTGTGGAATGGTTGAGGAAATGCTTGATCATGATAAATTATGAAAATGGTTAGTGTAGATTATGTTTGATGTTAAGGAAAACTATTAAGATACTTAGTGCATAAAAACTCATAAAAAGGATGAAATTTGCCATAAACAGAATACTGCAGCAACACTGACGCGAGTTTGAAAATTTACTAAAAATCATAGAAATTGAATTTGGTGATGGAATACATATCAAATTGAAGCTTATTATGTCTAGTTTCACATTCAACATATGAAATAGGTAAAGGAATTATATGTTAGAAGATATTCGAATTTTAGTGAAACAGGGTCATAGCAGTTTTTGAATCCCCTGTTCCAACTTTATAAATTCATCATAAATTATAAAGATATAATTAGGTGGTATATTTTATATCCTCAGAATCCTTATTGAGTCTAGTTTTAGTAGAAACAAATTTCATAGTCATATGAATTTTTTACAGAGAGAAATGTGGTTCGTAGTAAACAGAGGTCAGACCAGTCGAGTCCTGAAACAGGGGTAACTTTAACTAATAAACTGTACTAATTGGCCCAACCAAAAATTCTAGAAAAAAATTAGTAGATAAGTATATGAGTCTAGATTCAGGGAAAATTTACGGATCTTGATTTCTAGTTTCGTAACTCGAGATATGATTTTTCTTGTGACTGTGACACAAGTAGCTTAAAAGCTGTGAATGTAGAAACAATAATCCAAAGTTCTAAAAATGTTAAACTAAGCTTAGTAACACCTCATACTCGACTCCGGCGATGGTCTCGGGCATGGGGGTGTTACAGGGATCGTAAAGTACTTTAGAGGTCCGGGCACACTATCACAAGGATTATTTTGGTATAGTTAGACGTTTCATTTTGAGTATGGCATGTATAGCATCGTAGCCATTTTGTGTGTATGATCTTATGATATGGCTAATAAATGGTATGTAAATGCTTGATAATGATTAGCTGTTGGAATGGCTAATCAAGGACATGTTTGGTGTTATGTATGCCTAAATGCTAGTTATTCCATGGAAATCATGAAAAGGTGAAATTAGCACAAAATGTAATCAGACAGTAGTAGTGACGTGAATTTGAAAAATCACTAAAAATAGTAGAAATGGAATTAAATGATGAATAAGTTATGAAATCAAATATTATTATTTCTATTTTCAAATGGAAGAAACAATATAGGTAAATGAGATATAGTTTATGAGATATTTAAATTTTTTGTGAAACAGGGCCAGAGCAATTTCTGGATCCCTATTCTGACTTTGGAAAATCACAAAAAATTATACAAAGATAATTAGAAGTCATTCTTTACATGTACAGATTCCTTATTGAGTATAGTTTTATGAGAAATAAACTTCATAGTAATTGGAGCTCTGTATAGGTAGATATTTGATTCGTAATACACAAAGGTCAGAGCAGTCGAACCCTGAAACAGGGGAGACTTTAACTAATAAAGTGTACTAGTTGGCCTGACCAAAAATTCTAAAAAAAAATTAGTTGATAGATATATGAGTCTAGTTTTAGGGAAAATTTATGAAATTGGATTTTGAGTTTCGTAACTTGAGATATGAATTTTTATGCGACTGTGACGCAGATTGCCAACTTCTCTGGAAGTTTTAAAAATAAATTGTTTGAGCTGTTTAAGTAATGAATTAAGTCCGTTAACACCTCGTGTTCGAATCCGGTGGCGGTCTCAGGTACGGGGCATTACAGCTCAAACTCTAAACGATTCCTATAGTAACTGTTAACAAAAGCCGAAACCTCTATAGTTTAGGGAGGTGGCCGAATGTGGGTATAGGCCTTATTGGGTTCTTCTTTTAATCTTTTTATGGTTTGTATAGTGGAGGAGCAGCAAGGCATAGTGTCAACTTGGATTAGCTCGAATCATCGAAGTGACTAGATCTAGTCATCAACTTCGGCAAAGGTATGGATTCTAAGGCCATTATGGATGGTGGCCAAATGTGTAAGTGTTGATAATAGATGGTTCTCGTTTTGGTTTAATTATTATAAACTGATCTATAAGCGGTTGGTTATAGGAGAAATCGTGTAGGAGATCTCGTCGAGGAATATCGCAAATCAGGTGTGTAACAAACCTTCTTTCGTAACTTAAATCGATAAACGCCGAAAAGCCGAAATTCTGGCATTTCGAGGACTTGTGAGCAAGCGAACGCTCATTGGTTAGTTAGATTCTCTAGGTTGACGATCGGGAACGTTGGAAAAGGTAAGAGCACGACTTTTGGCATCACGGTAAGTTAGGCCTCGAGGGGCTGAAATCGGGTCCAATGGGCTTATGGGCCCATTTGGGTAAATTTGGTAGGAAATGAAATCCTGTTTAATTGCGCGTTAAGACTGTTAATACCACTATGGAATATAGGCTAAATGGGCCTAGATGACTAAATCGACTATGTAGGGTCCATTAGGGGTTTTTTGGCCCAATAACTCGGTTTCGTTAAGAATGGGCCAGAATCGCTGCATAAAGCATATGAATTGTTAGTAACTGTTAATGAACATGGAAAGCCCTAATATTTGGTAAAATTATGAAATTTCCTTTATAGTATGAAAATGACTATTTTGTCCCTAGGCAAAAATGACCATTATACCCCTAGGGTTTAATTATAAATTTGATACATGGGATATGATATACATGATTGGTATGATATGCACATGACATGTATAAAATGCACATGATATGTATGATATGCACATGATATGTATGAAATGCACGTGATGTATTCATAAATGCATTGGGTTGGGTTTTATATGGATGGAGGAAGTGCAAAAGGGCTTATGCCCCAGTTTACCGAAAAGGGCTTATGCCCCAGTTTACCGAAAGGGCTTTTGCCCCAGTTATAAAAAGAGGCTAGGCCTCCAGTTATATGATAAAGCATCTATGCTGCCAGTAGAGAGTTTTGGTTGGGTGGGTTGAGTTATTCCCCACATGGAGAGCTTGGTTGGTACGGGTGAAAAGTAGCGGATGGTGGGTCGAGTAGTCTCCCCAAATGGGCTTGCATTCTTCCATTAACATTACATGTGATATTGAAATGGGCCTATGGGCCATACCGTTTACAGTAAAGGCTTCGGCCTAGTGATATGAAATATGAAAAGGCTTCGGCCTAGTGTTATGAAAAAAAGAAATATAAAAAGGCTTCGGCCAAGTATATGTTGAGATTGGACTAGGGCTTAGGCCCAGCAGGCTGATATTGTTTTGGGCTCTGAAAGGGGCTTGTTGCATATTGAGTTTCCAAACTCACCCCTTTTCCTTAACCTTGCAGGTGGGCCTTGATTTGACTTGGAACCGGAGGGGATTCAGAGTGGCCACGGTGATCGACTTTGGGTTTTTGAATAAGTGATGGTCTTCATTAAGTTTGCTTTATTTACTATTTATTTTTGGGTTGTAATAAGGCCATTTCAACTATTATTCTCTTTCTTTTCTGGGATTATTTTATTTTTAATAACTTTAAACTGGTTGATAATAAATGGGCTAGACTTAGGACGCGTTTTCAAAACGATACTTGTTTTTCAAATAACATAATTTCACGATTATCCAATTTCTCAAAGATATCCACTTAAATAAATCTCACATCAGTATAACCAAGTGTGGCAATGGTTGTGGGCATGTCTAGGATTGGATCCATTCGAAGAGCTTGGTACTTAAACAGCCTTTATGGCTCACCTCCTCTGTTACGGATACCTACCTGGTGCCCAGCTTCCGTTCACTTGGTTAGCTTTACAAAAGTCAGTTTTTAAAACACTAAAACAAAACATAGGTTTTTTCTTCAATGTGGCACGTCAGATTCGGCCATAACGTCTGGGTCGGGTTTGGGGTGTTACACATATTGTATCAGCATCTGGTATTCGAGTTGATCCAAATAATATTTTAGCTATTCTAGATTGGAAACCTCCGAGGAACGTCTCTGAAGTCCACAGTTTTCTGGGACTTTCTGACTATTATAGAAGGTTTGTAAAAGACTTTTCTATGATTGTAACTCTGTTAACGAAACTATTCAGAAAGATGTAAAGTTTGAATGGTCCAAAATGTGTCAGAATAGCTTTGATTAGTTAAAATCTTTGTTGACTGAAGCTCTGGTATTAATACAACCTGAATCGAGTAAAGAATTTATAATCTACAGTGATGCTTTGTTGATTGGTCTGGGATGTGTTTTGATGCAAGAAGGCAAAGCCATTGCTTATGCTTCAAGACAATTGAAGCCACACAAAAAGAACTATCCAACGTACGATCTTGAGTTGGCTGCAATTTTGTTTGCTTGGAAGATTTGGCGCCACTATCTATTTGGTGAGAAATGTCATGTGTATTCTGATCATAAATGTTTGAAGTATTTGATGACTCAGAAAGATCTGAATCCGTGACACAGAATATGGTTAGAGTTGCTAAAAGACTATGAACTTGTGATTGATTATCATTTAAGAAAAGCAAATGTTGTTGTTGATGCCTTGAGTCAAAAATCGTTGTTTGCTTTACGTGTGATGAATGCTCATATGGTTCTGTCCGATGATGGTTAAGCTCTAATTGAATTGAAAACAAGACATTTGTTCTTACAATAGATTATCGAAGCTCAAAAGATTGATAATGAGATTTTAGCTAAAAGAGCTCAATATGATGTAGTGTCTGATTTAGAATTCAGAGTTGATAAAGATAATTGTTTGAGATTTCGAGATCGAATTTGTGTTCTAAGAAATCCAGAGTTAAATCAGATGATTTTGAATGAAGCTCACAATAGTTAGTTATCTGTGCATCCAGGTAGTACTAAAATGTATAATGATCTGAAACAGCATTACTGCTAGCCCGGAATGAAAGATATCTCTGAATCTGTTTCTAAATGTTTGATCTGTCAGTAAGTTAAAGCTAAACATTAGGTGCCATCTGGTTTGTTACAATCAATTATGGTTCCGGAATGGAAATGGGATCGAGTGACAATGGACTTTGTTTCGGGTTTACCCCTATCTCCGAGAAAGAAAGATACAACCTGGGTTGTAGTTGATCGATTGATGAAATCAGCTCATTTTATTCTGGTGTGATCTGATTACTTACTAGATAAGTTGGCTGAGTTATACATTTCCGATATTGTAAGATTGCACGGTGTGCCATTATCTGTTATATCAGATAGAGATCCGAGATTCACATGACGATTCTGGAAGAAGTTGCAAGATGCTCTTGGTACTAAATTGCATTTCAGTATTGCTTTTCACCCACAAACGGATGGTCAATCTGAGCTGATTATTTAGATACTCGAGGATATGTTAAGATGTTGCATTCTTGAGTTTGAAGGTACGTGGGAACAATATCTACCTTTAATTGAATTTGCTTATAATAACAGTTTTCAGTCGAGCATTAAAATGGCACCATACGAAGCTTTATATGGTCGTAAATGCAGTACACCTTTGTATTGGACTAAGCTTAATGAAAATAAGATTCACAGGGTTGATTTGATAAAAGAAACTGAACAGAAAGTAAAAGTGATCCGAGATAGCTTAAAAATAGCTTTTTATCGTTAGAAATCTTATGCCGATTTGGAAAGGAAAGATATTGAATTTGAAATTGGCGAAAAAGTGTTTTTGAAAGTACCTCCGTGGAATAAAGTATTCGGTTCTGTAGAAAAGGCAAATTGAGTCTGAGATTCATTGGGCTGTATGAGATTACTGAGCGTATTAGGCCAATAGCATATAGATTGTTGTTACCAATGGAGCTAGAAAATATTCATTATGAGTTTCATGTATCGATGCTTCGATGATACAGATCTGATCCTTCGCATGTGATTCCTCTGTCTGAGATTGAAATTCAGTCTGATATGACTTACGAAGAAAAGCCAATCCATATCTTAGCTCGAGAGGTTAAAGAGTTGTGAAATAAGAAAATTTCATTAGTAAAAGTGATCTGGCATCGACACGGTATTGAAGAGGCCACGTAGGAGCCTGAAGATGCTATGAGACAACAATATCCAAATCTGTTTAACGGTAAGATTTTCGGGGATGAAAATCCCTAAGGGGGACAATCGTATTAGTCTGGTTTAGACCCTAGTCGGAATAGTGGTTTCGGGACCACAAATCTGAGTCAAAAAATATTCAAATATTATTTTTTGTGCTTTTGATGTGCGAATTAGCATGTGTGAAAGTTTCATATTAAAATTTAATCGTTTGTGTGCCGATTTAATAAAAAGGACCTAATCGTGTAAAATGTAAAAGTTGCCTGTTATATGTTAAAAGTGCCTATTTGATTTGGCTTTATAATTGTGAGGTCCTTATATGGTTATTTGACCATGGTTTTGTTTAAATGACATTAATGGACATTAGTTGATGGAATATTATTGTTTTATTACAAGGGTAAAAGGGTAATTAGTGCATTATGATGAAATAAAATAAAACAAACATATTTCATCCATCATTTTTAGTGTTCATCCACCGAAAATAGGAAAGAAAACCTAAGTTTGAAGAGCTTTAAGTTTCGGCACTCATCTTGGCTAATTAGGTATGTGTTTTTGTTCAGGTTTTGATAATTTCTACGTTTTTGTAATCGTTGCTTTGTATACTATAAAGCCCATACATGAATTTCTGATTTTGATGAATATTTTGAGTTATGCCATTGATGAATCCATGAGTTCTGTAATGTTAATTGGTAGAATATGAAAGCTTAGTGTTTGATATACATGTTTTGTAAAGTGATTTTGAGTAAAAATGCATATTAGGGATTAAATTGAGAAAAGTGTAAGTTGAGGGGTTGAAATGTGAAATGAATGAAAATTATGGCTTGCTAAGGACCATAGGAAGATTCGGCTAATACATAGTGTCGAAACCGTTTTTATTATTTTGAAAACAATAGGGATCGACTTTCAAAACAAAAATGTGGAGTCACCACCGATCCTTTTGTTATGGTGTGATCGGGTCACCTTAGAATTCGATTATTTTAAAAAAACATTTTGGTTTACTAAAATAACAATTTTGGTCTGCGAACTTTTGAGAAAATGGGCTCGGGAGTCGGTTACGCATGAGGAAGGATTAGCACCCTCACTACGCCCAAAATTGGTACCAAATCGATTAAATACTATCCTTATGTCTAAAATTAAAAATATTTTTGAAATGTGGTTCTTTTTTAATAACATTTGAATAACCCGAGTTGGTTGCAAAAAATCTTCTTGTTTCGACGTCCGAAAATTAGAAAATCACAAAAGAATGCTCAACTATTTAGTCCAACGAAAAACCGAAACCCAGCACAGTAGGGCACGATTCCTCGAATTTCCAAACATCGACCATTGCCTGACTTTAGAAAATACGAGTGAAATTCTGAAGAGATATTCGATTATTTTGAACAAACGGGAGATTGTACCCAGCACGATAGTGCACTATTCTCCGAATTGCCAAACATCGAACACTTCTTTTATTTTAAAGAGTTTTTAGAAAACATGAGTGAAATTCCGAAGGGATCTTCGATCGTTCTGAACAAACGAGAAATTGCAACCCAACACGTTAGGGCATGATTCCACGAATTACCAAGTATCGAATGTCGCCTTCATTTTAAAGAATTCTTAATAGTTGTGAAACTAGCTTAAAACGCATTAACTCGATTTGAAAAAAGACGAAATTAATCATGAAAATTTGAATTTTACAAAACCACATTTCAAAAACAAGGTGGAAAACAATGATATGTGGTAATAGGCACATATGAGATACCATACTTGATGAATGAGAATATTAATCAACTAAGAAAATAAGCAATTAAATATAATTAACTTAAAAATATAACTCAACTTCAATCATGCATGGAGAACAATTAACATGACAATAATGAATAAACAAAATGCAACGACAGCACACATGGCATAATAAAATTATTAGAGGCACAAAACAAAATGCAAACCAAAGAAGTAATATGGTATAAAACAATTTCACAATAATGACGAATAAATGGACATATAAAATATAGATTGACAAATTTGTATAAAACTAGGGATATATATGTAACCTTTTTTGAAACCGATATTATAGAATGAAAGTTTAAATCAAATTGCATGAAAAATATTTTAAATACAAGTACATTTAAAAGTTGACAAACTACATGATGATTTAAATAATATATATAATATAAAAAAATAATGAAGATATATGACAAGACATAACACACAAAATAGATTTATAAAACATATGTACATGTAAGTTTATTGTAAAAAAAACATAAGATTAATAACAATATAAATTTTAAGTTAGTCTAAAACCAATATACACATGCCTTTTATCAAAACATTTAGATAATAGGCTATATAAAACACAAAAGGAATATAATATAAAGGAATATTCAAAATAATAATTTCATAATTACAAAATGAAGTTTCTAAAATTGTTTCATATATACATAAAGAAAATACTTAATAAATCAGCAAGTAAAAAGTGTTTTAACATAGGCAAGTCTATTAAAGTAATAAGTGTATTAATGTATATACATATAAATTTAAAAGCAAATACATGCAAAATAACATTGAAATGATAATATGTATAGGGCTAAATTAATTTTATTATAAACTACATGGTAGATTTAAGAACATACTTGTATATGTAAGAAAACTATATGTATCAATAAATATATATATACGTATAATAATACTTTTAAAGATATATTATGTAAGACTATATGAAAAAATGCACAAAAAATTTAGAAGGAATTATATGTATAAAACAATATAAAGTTAATAACATATATATGAAATAAAATTACCTTTAAATACAAAATATATGTATATGTATATAATAGACTAAAGAACATACTCATATGTATGAAGTATTTTTTCTAATGAAATATCTATTTTTAAAAAATGACCATATACATATAAAAGAAAAATACCTTCAATAACGTATGCGTCATGAAGTTTTTTATTATTTTTGTTTATAACAACAATGCATAATAAAATATGTTTAAGAATATGTACACGAAGATTCAAAAGAGAATATGTATGTAAAGTAGCATGGAATTAATAATATGTGTAGAACGAGAAACTAAATTAATCATGAAGCCCATAAGTATAATAGTATGGGAGAATATTCAAATGAAGTATATATAAAAAAATGAATTGAAGAATAATACGATAATAAAATAGTGAAATCATCATGAGAATTTAAAAAGTATGCATGCACATGTATATGAAAGAGATATGAGTGAATTAAAAGAGGTAATGAACTATACAAATCAGTAGGATCTAATGAAAATTTAATTAAAATGAATGGGCTAATTATAAATAAAATAATCACAAACAGGACTAAAGTGCGAAGCGCACCAATGTGTAAGGACTCAGACTGGAAATAACCTAATTTCCCAAGATGCAATTTTTGGGCCCAGATCAGATTGCAACAAGCCCAAATAAAAAAAAGCAAGGCGCATAAGGCGCAAACGAAGGCTCGCGCGAATACGGAGGACCCAGCGCGCAAATTTCCCATTTCGAATGAAAAGGCGCGAATCTGGGTTGCTATCCGAGTTGACGCGCGGACCTTCAATATCCCCAAACGGCGCCGTTTCGTGTAATTTCTAAAATTAAAGGCCATTGAATGGCAGCTTGCTGTCCCTTTTAGCCATAAGCAGAGAACCCAATTATTAGGGTTTCAACATAGCTGATTTCGATGCTTCCCTAACCCTTTATTTAACCATTCGATTGCCACATTCCACCATTGAAACCGATGGAAGATAGCTCGCCATGAAGTTGTTTCATTTTCCTGCTTTAAACCCCGCCCCAAAAGGTAAGATTTTTAGCCCGAAAACCTCTCTCAAGCTTCGATCTCAACGAAGAAGAGATGGTCTCTGATGGCTCATATGCACAGGTAGATCCTTTCCTCTTTACTTTATTTGCTTTCAAAATAAAATAAAAAAAAAAAAGAGAATAATCGCAAAGAAAGAAAGCCCGGAGATTTAGATCGAAAAATCACCATCCGATATTGGTTGTTTTTGTATTGCTTGTATTTTTGTATGCGTATCTCTATATTTTGTTGTTGCGTTCGTAACCAAAATACAATGAAGTTTTTAGGCCTTTATAACCAAAAAAGGAAGAAAATAAGAAAAAAATACAATTTTCATTATTCCCTATTTGCTACTGCTCTGCTGTTGCTTTTTGTTTGTATTTGCTGCTGTGTTTGCCTTGTCTGTTTCGCAGGTATGGGTGCTGTGCTAGTGTACGGAGGCTTGGCGTGGTTGCTGGAGGCATTGTACGGAGTGTACGACACTGGAGGAGGGTTGCTGCGGCCCAGACATGCCGCTAAGGTTTCTGTCTTGGTTTCAGTATTTGGGCTATACAAGTTTGGGCTAGGGCATTGGTTATTGGGCCATGTAATTGGACTGAAGGACTGTTTGGGTCTTTGGGCTTGTAATAGGACATTAATGGACTATCATAATAATTTTTATTTTTGTTGTAATAATTTTGGTTTTGTATTTACACGGGCCCGGGCCAAAATTGGTCCTTACAGTTGCCCCTCTTTGCTCATTGTCGTGTAACGAGAATAGAACAAAGACTAAAAAGGACCAAATTTGCCCGGTCTGGCTAAGTCTCAAAATCTTGATCCTTATCTTCCCCAAAGGTATTCTAATGTCTTCAGGAGTGTCAAATTGGCTATCCTCAACTTGCTTCTTGAAAACTCGGGAACACCAATCTGTTATTTTTGATCTGCTCTCTGCCAATACAAAGATGCCAAATCTGTCATCTTCGATCTGCTCTCTGTCAACACAGAGATGCCAAATCTGCTATCTTCGATCTGCTCCCTGCCAATACAAAGACGCCAAATCTGCTATCTTCGATCTGCTCTCTGTCAGCACAGAGACGCCAAATCTGCTATCTTTGATCTGCCCTCTGACAATACAGAGTCGCCAAATCTACTATCTTTGATCTGCTCCCTGCCAATACAGAAACGCCAAATCTGTTATCTTCGATCTGCTCTCTGTCAACACAGAGATGCCAAATCTACTATCTTTGATCTGCTCTCCGCCAATACAGAGATGCCAAATCTATTATTTTTCAATTTTCCCTCTGACAATACAGAGATGCCAAATCTGCTATTTTCGATCTGCTCTCTGTCAACACAGAGATGCCAAACCTGCTATCTTTGATCTGCTCTCCGCCAATACAGGGACGCCAAATCTGTTATCTTCGATCTACTCTCTATCAACACAGAGATGCCAAATCTGCTATCTTTGATCTGGTCTCTGCCAATACAGAGACGCTAAATCTGCTATTTTTCAATTTGCCCTCAGGCAATACAGAGACGCCAAATCAGTTATCTTTGATTTGCTCTCCGCCAATACAGAGATGCCAAATCTGCTATCTTTGATCTGCTCTCCACCAATACAGAGACGCCAAATCTGCTATCTTCGATCTGCTCTCTGTCAATATAGAGATACCAAATCTGCCGGATTCGCCAATGTCGCTACACTGTCTTCTAAAGACATGATGTGTAGAATGGGTTTCCTGTATCTGTGTATGTCAAATAACTAGGATGCTATGATTGAGATGAATCAAATGTCGCTAACTAGATGTGGTGTTTATGTCTAATAATTAGAATGCTATGATCGAAATGAATCAAGTGCTCCTAACTAAATAAATGATTATGAATGTAGAAATGTCATGAGAGTGATTCCTTTTTGAACGCTTAAGGTGTCATTGCTCATAATTCATCCAGGTTCTATCATTGGTTTGCTATCACGCCCTCTTGCTTAGCTATTATCTTCGATAAAAAATTTGAAGAAATAGTCACAATTAGGACTCTTCTTTTTCGAATGTTTCCAACTTTGAACCTGGTTAGTCCTGACTAGTGGCCCTGTTTCCAGTCCTTGTACTATTTAGAGACTTTCCAGAGTACTATTAAGCAAAATTTGATGTGAATACATAGGATAAAGAATCTAATAAGGTGAAAAAAATGAGAAAAAGGATCCCCAGATATCACAGCACGAGTTTCACTATTCTAATTTCCCAAAGGCTTCTTTGAACCAAATGTGTATTCAGGAGATCCTGCGTATTTTGTTGATGCTCCAAGGTGTACTGTTCCTCTGTCTTATTGATTTTGGGAGGACCAGACTACCATATGCCCCATTTGAGCTGCCCGTTTTTGGGTTTTCAACTCAAAAGCCCCTTTGGTCTCAAAGTGCCCTTTGCGGGTTTTCACTTTGGCCTCTCCTTTTTTTTTTTTTTTAGATTTCAGAACACCCTTTGTGGGTTTTCACTCTGACCTCCCTTTCTTCAGGTAAAATACTTCTTGACCGAATCCGAGTTTACGGGATTGGGCAAGTTTCTACCGTCGATATCGGCTAGAATCAATGCTCATCTGGAGAAAGCTTTCTTCACCACGTAAGGCCTTTCCCAATTAGGCATCCATTTCCCTCGAAAATCCTTCTGTATGGGGAGGATCTTTTTCAAAACTAGGTCTCCCTCTTGGAATTCTCTAGGGCGAACCTTTTTGTCATAAGCCCACATCATTCGTTTTTGATATATCTGACCATGACGAATAGTTTTTAGCCTTTTTTCCTCGATCAAGTTTAATTGGTCATATCGAGACTGGACCCACTCTGCTTCGTCCAATTTTAGTTTCGAAAACACTCGGAGGGATGGGATCTCGACTTCGATGGGCAAAACTACTTCCATTCCGTAGACCAGGGAGAAAGGCGTGGCCCCGGTTGAGGTTCTGACCGATGTTCGATAAGCAAAGAGGGCAAATGGTAATTTCTCATGCCAATCTTTGTAGGTCTCGGTCATCTTCCCCACGATCTTCTTAATATTTTTATTGGTTGCTTCTACTGCCCCATTCATCTTCGGGCGATACGGTGACGAGTTGTGATGTCTGATTTTAAATTGACTTTAGACTTTCGCTATCGTACTGTTGTTCAAGTTTAATGCATTGTCAGATATGATCCTCTCCGGCATTCCATATCGATATATGATCTCCTTTTTTAGGAACCTGCTCACTGCTGACTTTGTGACACTAACATACGAAGCGGCTTCTACCCATTTGGTGAAGTAGTCAATAACCACAAAGATGAACCGATTCCCATTGGAAGCTTTCAGCAATATTGGTCCAATCACATCCATGCCCCACATAGAGAATGGCCATAGGGAAACCATAACATGCAGTGGTGAAGGAGGCACATGAATTTTGTCTCCGTAGATTTGGTATTTATGGCATCTCTTGGCGTAATTGACACAGTCTCCTTCCATGGTGGACCAATAGTACCTGAATCTCATAATTTTCCTGGCCATCGTAAAGCCATTAGCGTGTGTCCCACAGACGCATTCATGGACTTCTTCCAAGATTTTCTTAGCTTCTATAGCGTCTACACATCTTAGTAGCACTTGATCCTTTCTTCTTTTGTATAGGATATCCCTATTTAAGACATAGTCGATG
The DNA here is from genome assembly GCF_025698485.1 of Gossypium arboreum. Classification (NCBI taxonomy): domain Eukaryota; kingdom Viridiplantae; phylum Streptophyta; class Magnoliopsida; order Malvales; family Malvaceae; genus Gossypium; species Gossypium arboreum. The sequence goes on from NC_069078.1 coordinate 30,583,362, forward strand.
GCCAATCTTCTTAGCATTCTTTTGTCATTCTCGCTTGCCTGGTCCGGGTATTCACGATTCTTCATGTATTGCAATATATCGTGATACCATGGGTGATTATCTTTTTCTTTACCCTCTTCAACATTGTAACAGTGGGTCAGAGTTTCATAAATGCTCATCTGGATGGGTTTGACATCTTCTTGTTTGTTCGCCTTAATCATGGAGGCTAAGGTAGCCAAAGCATCAGCCATCTGATTTTCGTCTCGTGGAAGGTAGTGGGAGGTAATGTCATCAAACTCTTTAACCAATTCAAGGACCAGCTTCCGATAATCGATTAACTTGGGGTCTCTGGTCTCCCATTCTCCCTTGAGTTGATAAATCACTAGTGCAGAATCTCCATACACCTCTAGCACTTTAATCTTGCGTTCTATGGCTGCACGGACTCCCATGATGCACGCCTCGTATTCTTCCATGTTATTCGTACAATCAAAATCCAATTTACTAGTGAATGGATAATGATATTCGTTTGAAGATACCAAGACGACGCTGATTCCATTGCCCAAAGCATTTGATGCCCCATCAAAGTTCAGTTTCCTGGGAAGTTCTTCCAGAGCATCTTCTTCAGTGGTAGCAATACACATTAGGTCTTCATTCGGAAAGTCAAAGTTCAAAGGCTCGTAGTCTTCCAAAGCTCTACTGGTTAGAAAATCTACTATTGCACTTCCTTTCACTGCTTTCTGGTTCACATAGACTATGTCAAATTCAGAAACCAGAATCTGCCATCGGGCCATCCTTCCATTCAAGGCTGTTGACTCCATCATGTACTTTAAAGGGTCCAATTTTGATATGAGCCAAGTGGTGTGATACAACATATACTGCCTCAGCCTTGGGTTGTCCAAATTAGGGCACAACACAACTTCTCAATCAGTGGGTACCTTGTCTCACATTCTGTGAACTTTTTACTAAGTTAGTAAATGGCCTTCTCTTTCCTTCCTGGCTCACCATGCTGACCCAATACGCATCCCATGGAATTCTCAAATACTGCCAAATACAGTATCAATGGCTTGTCGGGGTTAGGTGGCATTAGCACCGGAGCGTTGGATAAGTACTGTTTGACCTTATCGAAAGCCCTTTGGCATTCTGCATCCCATTCACCTGGGTTGTGTTTCTTGAGAAGACGGAAAATCGGGTCACATTTCTCGGTTAGTTGTGAAATGAACTGAGTGATGTAATTTAATCTTCCTAGAAAGCCTCGAACTTCTTTCTGAGTGCGCGACAGGGATAGCTCTTGTACGGCTTTAACTTTGTCTGGATCGATCTCAATACTTTTCTCACTAACCATGAATCTGAACAACTTTCCAGACTTGGCTCCAAAGGTACATTTGGCGGGGTTGAGTTTTAGCTGAAACTTCTTCAACCTCGAGAACAATTATCTCAGGACTTGTATGTGCTCCTTCTCTGTTCGAGACTTTGCGAACATATCATCGACATAAACCTTTCTTTATGCATCATGTCGTGAAATAGGGTTACCATGGCTCTTTGGTAAGTTGCCCCCGCATTTTTTAGTCCAAATGGCATCACTTTGTAACAGAACGTCCCCCACTTGGTTACAAAAATGGTCTTCTCCATATCTTCAGGATGCATCTTGATCTAGTTATATTCAGAAAAACTGTCCATGAATGAAAATAGTGAGTATCCTACCGTGTTGTCCACTAGGGTGTCGATATGAGGCAGTGGGAAATTGTCTTTCGGGCTGGCTTTATTCAAATCTCTGTAGTCCACACACATTCGCACTTTTCCATCTTTCTTAGGGATGGGGATGATGTTGGCTACCCAATCTGAGTTTTTTACCACCTTCAGGAATCCGACATCGAACTGCTTTCGAACCTCTTCTTTTATCTTTAGCAAGACATCGGGCCTCATTCTTTGGAGTTTTTGCTGAACTGGCTTACATTCTTCTTTTATCGGAAGTCGGTGCACCACAATGTCGGTGTCCAACCCGGGCATATCTTGGTATTACCATGCGAAGACATCTTTGAATTCTGGAAGTAATTCAATGAGGTCTTGCTTCATCTTCGTAGTGATACATGTTTCGATTTTCACCTCTTGTGCTTCTCCTAAACTCACAATTTCAACTGATTTTTTGTGAGGTAGGATTTGTTTCTCGTCTTGTTCTACCATTCTCAACAAATCAGGAGATAGGTTACAGCCTTGGTCATCTTCAAAATCCCAAGAATCCTCTATACACACATCTCGCTCAAAGGGAAATTCTGAGTCACTAGCAGTGTCACTCGTATCATTAATATCTGGGGACCTGTTATGAGGATGAAAGTAGATACAAAGAATCAAAAGAATTCAAAACATTTATTTGTGGTATGACTATGAATGACGAATGAAAGAATATTTAGAAGAATATTTCAAGAATAAAAAGAATCTGAAAGTAATCATTTGTATGGTTATGAATGAAATTGAAAGGATCAGAGAACATTTGCTCAAAAATGATAATAACGTGAATTTTATTGAAATAACGTTTTTAAACATCAGCCTATTTCACAAAAGATTCTTATTACTCCTAGGCCTAGAGCAATAAGTGTGTTTTGGACATTACTCTGAATCAGTTCTAAAAACTACAGGATTCTCTTCTACAGTCTAGTTATCCAGAACACTTCCAGGTGTATAGGGGCAAATGCCCGAAAAATTTTCTCCTCCAACCTCTTCGTCGTACGTGGCGTTGATGTCTAAGATTTTTAGCCTTTCTTCTATGGCTCCCATCATTGGCGTGCCTCTCTTGGGGTGAATGATTCCCCCAGACACAAACATTTTCGATATATGGGGGAATATCATTGGTTCCCACTTGATTTCCTCCCCTGTTAACCGTGCTCTCCTTCTTTCTTGCTTCTTTTCTAGCTCTCTCCTCCTTTGTTTCACATCCGGCTTAAATCCTAAGCCGAAGCGGTCTCTCTTGTCCTTCAGCATTGGCGTTTCAACCCTTCCTTGCAGATGTCTCCCAAGTCCCCTTCCGGGTAGGGCCCCTTTTCCAATCGTCAACTGGAGGCTCATCTTCGTGGTTTTGGACAATTTCGGCACCAGAATTTTGCTTCCCTCGGCGATGAACGTCGCATTAACAAATTCCAAAGATCGAAATGAACATTCGATTGCTTCGTCATCTCTCTCCAAATAAGGTGAATTATTGCTCACAGCTACAATAATATCCTCTTCAGCCTTAATCGTTATCAACCTCCCCTCTGATACCAGCTTCAATTTTTGATGCAACGAGGAAGACACTGCCCCAGCTGAATGTATCCAGGGCCTCCCCAGTAAGCAATTATATGAGGGCTTGATATCCATTACTAGGAAATCAACCTTATATGTGTTTGGCCCGATCTGAAGAGGTACCTCGATTCTGCCAATCACCTTCCTCTCTGTGCCATCAAATGTTTTCACGATGTTCTGGCACTCCTTCATGTGAGAGCTGTCTATAGGCAACCTATTTAACATGGCCAATGGCAGGACGTTCAAAGCCGACCCATTATCAATCAGTACGCCTGACAGCGTATACCCTTTATAGCTCGTGGTGATATGCAAAGCTTTAGTCGACCCCATGCCCCCGGGTGGTATCTCATCGTCATTGAAAAAGATATAGTTGTCGGCACTGATGTTGCTAACCAAGCGGTCCAACTTGTTAACGGATATATCATTAGCAACGTATGTTACATTCAAGACTTCCATCAGCGCGCTATGATGAACTTCCGAGCTTAGAAGTAAGGCCAGCACCAAGATACGGGCTGGTTGTTTACGTAACTATTCTACCACACTGTATTCGCTATGCTTTAGGAATTTTAAAAACTCCTTGGCCTCCTCTTCGTTAAGTGGCTCGTTAACAGGCTTGGTTGCTTTTTCCTTCATTTTCTCGACCACTGGGGCTTTTCCTTTTGTGGGTTGTGCCTCCTCATTTGCTGTATCGTAACGTCTCCCGCTACGTGTATAGGAGCCCCTATCTTGGTTCCCTCTTGAAGCGTTGACCGGGCTCTCCTTTCCCGGTGTCGTCACACTACATTCATAACTCCATGGGACCTTTTTGCTGTCTTTGTAGGGGAAGACTGCAGGCAGGTCTTTGGATTATGACCCTCGGTGACATTTGTACTCTAGCTTCACTATTTTTGGGTCTTGATATGATGACCATGGGGTAGTTAGCTATTTGATTCTGCGCCTTCGATTCTCCCTCCGATGCTCATATATCTCCCTCTATGGGGTTTTTGGCTTCTTCATAAAACTCAATTTCCTTATTGTTCATCATGTTTTGCACTAACGCTTTGAACTCCACGAAATCTTGGATTTCATGCCCCACCTCATCGTGAAACTCACAGTAGTTTCTCTCTTCTTTGGATTCTTCCCTTGAATCTAACGCGATCAATACTCTATTGGCCATCTCCTTTCATACCCATCTCAACGAGGTTCTAACTTTTGCCACCTTATACTTGGTCTTCGTGTTCCTACCTTCACTTATCCCATTCACTCCTTGGTCGATATGATTGAGGAGTGGGTTTCCTGCTACATTGGGTGTGGCTGGGTCGTCAAATCTCACGATCCCCATCTTAATGAGTCTTTCGACTACTTTCTTAAACGCAACGCAGTTTTCGATAGAATGCCCAGTGATTCCCGCGTGGTATTCACATTGGGCGTTTGTGTCATACCATTTGGGATACGGGGGCTGCAGTGGTTTCAAGTAGAAACGGGACACCACATGAGCGTTGAACAAGTTCTGGTACAACTCCCTATACGTCATGGGTATAGGGGTGAATTGTGGCCTTTCTGCATTCTCCTTCGTGTTGGATTCTTATCTTATAGAGGTTTGCTGATTGGTGGTCACCGTTTTGGGTTGATTACGGTAAATTACTTGGACTGCCTCTTGTTGAATGTGCTCGTGTTGTTCACTTCATTATCTCTTTTCCTCGGGGCCGACTTCCTGGCACTCTCTCCTGATTCTATCTTGCCACTCCTCACAGTATTTTCGATCATTTCCCCCGTCATCACTATGTCATAGAAGCTCTTTGTGGCGCTTCCCAACATATGAGTGATAAAAGGGGCTTTTAAGGTGTTGATAAAGAGCATTGTCGTCTCCTTTTCTAGAAGTGGCGGCTGATTCTCTCCACTTTTGTGCATACTGTCTGAAGCTTTCATTTGACTTTTTCTCCATATTCTGGAGAGTGATTCTGTCAGGGGTCATGTCCGTCACGTGATTGTATTGCTTCATAAAGGCTTGAGCCAGGTCCTTCCATGAGTTAATTTTAGAGCGGCTTAATTGGTTGTACCACTTAGACGCCGCCCCGACCAGACTATCTTGAAAGCAGTGGATTAATAGCTGGTCATTGTTAACGTACCCTGTCAGTCGCCTACAAAACATAGTGATATAAGCTTCAGGGCAACTTGTTCCATTGTATTTCTCGAATTTGGGCATTTTGAATTTAGGGGGAAGAACTAAATCTGGAACCAAAATCAGGTCCTTGGCATCAATCCCTTGATGATGATCCGCGCTCTCCATGGCTTTGAATTTATCTTCAAGCCATCTACACCGTTCTTCCAACTGTTTTTGCGAATTTATCCTCGCCTTTTCTTCTTCAGCAATTTCATCCAAATGGGGAATGGGCAGATAGTTCGGGTTGTTGACAAAGTTAGAGCCTGAGCCAGTTTGGAAGTTCTTCGATATTGAAGCTCCAGCCTGAACCTGCTGAGGCATGATCGTGACGGATGGTTTTGGCAGATTAATCTCGGGCTTTACTCGTACATGTGTCAGAGTGAAGCCGGGGGGTATTAGGGGTCTTCATTAGTTTCCTCAACTTTGTCCATGGGGCCCTTTCCCTTATCCATTCCTCCTAACAACAATTTGGATAAATGAGACATCATTTATCTCTAGGACTCCATCATTTGTTCCTGCATCTCTCGCTGAATCTTCGCTAGCTGCTCTTGCATCTAAGACTGCATTTGTTCCTGTATGTCCTTTTGCATTTGCTCCAATTTCTTGAGTCTCTTATCCATGGATTTTTTCCTTGTACCGTAGGTGTGACAGTCCTAATTTGGCCCTAGTAGGAAAGTGGTTTCGGGATCACAAAATCGAGTCACAAAAATAATTAAATGTTATATTCTGTGTTTATTATATGTGAAAGTGCATGTGTGAAAATTTCATGCTTTGATTTTGTCATTTGAGAGTAAAATTATGAAATAGGACCTATGTGAAAATTTCTGAAAATGCTATAGGCCAAATTGTAGTTGTGACAGCCCTAATTTGGCCCTAGTTGGAAAGTGGTTTTGGGATCACAAAACCGAGTCACAAAAATAATTAAATGTTATATTCTGTGTTTATTATATGTGAAAGTGCATGTGTGAAAATTTCATGCTTTGATTTTGTCATTTGAGAGTAAAATTATGAAATAGGACCTATGTGAAAATTTTTGAAAATGCTATAGGCCAAATTGTAGTGGCCAAATAATCTGTAGTGTAAAATAGGAGGATTTGCATGTCAAACCTCCCATTTTACATGTAGTGGCCGGCCATCATGTTGGTGGTAGACAACATGTGCAAAATTTTTTATTGAAATTATGGCATGAGTATGGCATAAATATTATATGCCATTTTGTGTCATAAATTGTTGGGTAATTAGAATAATAAGAGTAACAAAAGGAAGTAAAGGAAAAGTTTTGTCCATCCTTGTTCATGGTAGCCAAAAATGGAAGAGAAAGGAGAGGAAAAGAGCTCTTGAATGTTCGGTCACTTGGGGAAGAAAATCCAAGGTAAGTTCATGGTGCTTTGCTTCTATTTTGATGTTTATGGGTTTTTCTTGTTTCTACCTTAACCCATGAAGCATATTTTTGATATATGGTTGTGTTGTGAGCATTCGGTCATGAATGGAAAGAGAGAAATGGTTGTTGTTTCATGTTCTTTTGATGAAAAATAAGAATAGATGAAGTTGAGCCAAGCAAATGAGCATGCATGTGCCTTAGATGCTAAGGGGAAAAATCGGCTAACATGTTGTGTGTATTATGGCTGAATGTGAACTTGGATAATATTGAGTAATGTTGTGCTTTAAAATGATCAAAGTAATATTATGCTTAAGTGAAGTTATAGGTATGTGATGATTGATTTGTGATATGCATGTTTAAATAACATGCATGCAAGGTATGTGTGAAAGAGTGAATTGGTAATAAATCTGCTTGGGACAGCAGCAGTAACGTGATTTTGGAAAATCACCATAAATTTTTGGAGATGAGTTAGAAGCTGTATAAATTATGTAATTAAAGCTTAATGAGTCTAGTTTCTTATAAAATAAACCGTGTAAGCAAAATAATTTCCGATGATGAGATATTTGAAATGATGTGGGACAGGTTTAGAATGACTTCTAGATCCTCTATTCTATTTTTATAAAATCATTATAAATTGTAAAAAAATGGTTATAAGATGAAGTTTATATGATTAGACTCCTTAACGAGTCTAGTTTCAAATGAAATAAACAACAACATATTTTGAATTTTTTACAACGAGAAATTTGATTCGTAGTGAAGAGTGGTCAGATAAGTCAAACAGTGAAATAAGGGAAACTTTAAGAAAACTCTGGTACTGATTTGCCAAACCAAAAATCCTGAAAATTTTATGGATAAAAGATATATGGGTCTATTTTCAGAGAAAATTAATGGAACTTGATTTTGAGTTTCGTAGCTCCAGTTATAAATGATTTAGTAACTGTTGCTCAGGAAGACAGCTTGCAGTGAAATTATGATTATGTGGTAAACATTGACAAAAATTTGTTAATGAGTTACTTATTGATTTCTTGTAAGCTTACAATGACCAGTAGGTGTGAAAGTTGAATATATATATATATATATATATATATATATATATATTTTGAAAGTGATGCTTGAATAGTCGAATAATGACTAGTTTAAAATATTTAAATTTTAAGCTCAAGAGCATAGAGGGGCAAATTTGGATAAGAGAAAAGAGAAAGTAATCGAATAGCCGTTGTAATCATTCGGTAGCATTCGAGGTAAGTTCTTAAGTGTTTAAGCTTTATTTCTTTTTATATGCCCAAGAGTTAAATTAATATGGTAAAGGGAATGTAAATTTTATTTAGTTAATGTGCCGAATATGTAATGATTTAAGGCTATAAGTCGATTATGGCTATTATGCTTAAGTTGAATTGGATTTGGAAATTTGATGTAACACCCCAAACTCGTGACCGACGCCGGTGTCGGACACGAGGGGTTAACGGCCAAATCCTCTCAAGATACCGACCAATTTGACATTACCAGTCAGGCTGGAAAACTGCGTCACCGTCGCCTTAAAAATCATATCTCGAGTTTCAAAACTCGGAAACTGGTTTCGTAAATTTTCCCTGAATTTAGACTCATATACCCATCCATGGATTTATTTTTAGAATTTTTGGTTTGGCCAATTGGTACAGTTTATTAGTTAAAGTCACCCATGTTACAGGGATCTACTGCTCTGACCTTCGTGCGTTACAACTTGAATATCTCTCTGTACAGGGCTTTAATACTGGTGCCGTTTATTTCTAATGAAACTAGACTCAAAATGGAATCTGTACATATAAGGCATGACTCCTAATTCCTTCTGGATAATTTATGGTAAATTTTCAAAGTCGCGACAGGGGACCCAGAAACCGTTCTGGCCCTGTCTCACGAGAACTTTAATATTTCTCAGTATACAGCTCATATGGTCGTTCCGTTTCGTCCATATAAAATAGATTCATCAAGGTTCAGTTCCATAATTTACTCACTATTTAATTCTACTTATACTATTTTTAGTGATTTTTCAATCTCATCCCACTGCTGCTGTCCGCAACAGTTACTGCAGTAGACTATGCCAATTTCATGAATTTTCCTTGGCCTTAATCATCCATCATACATGACACAAATTATGGCCACCTTATCAAAATTTGAGTTTCTAAGACTCGTGGCTATAGGTTCTAGCATCCCACTCGACGACCACATAGGCCATTTTCACATGGCTTAAAGTTTACAACCCACAATTCGACAAAATATAATAGCCTATACATGCCAAATGTTCTTCAACAACAAAAACAATACCACAAGATTTCAGCGGTGTGATGACTTCAACGACGGTTCCGAGCACGCATAACAATCGAGTCCAAGAGACCTAAAATGGGTGACAAGAAAACACCGAGTGAGTTTACAACTCAGTAAGTCATAAGCATTCCACAACCATCCATTAACAAAATTATTACAACATGAAATAATGAACGAGGCTAAGTACTCCATCCATATCGAACTATATCATAGTTCCTTGGACCTTCGGTTCAATCTCATACCAAGTCATACATCCACATTTCATATTCTATACAATAAGATATTTGGGGCATTTTACACACCAACTCATTTTCACCACAATCATACAATTGCAATCATCACATAGATTTAAAGCTTACCAAGCTCAACCCCGAGCATGAACATATTACCTATTCGTCATGAGCTCAAGGTACTTACCCGATCCGCTGTCCATACTCAACTCGATGGAGACACACCCTCCATATAATTGTTCGATCGGAGATATTTATATATATATAGAGAGTACGCACACACGATTGCTTAATACTCGATTTCGCACACTTAGTGCCATGCGATTTAAGCCCGCACACATAGTGCCATGCCCTTCGAGCTCGCACACTTAGTGCCATATATTTCCAGCATGCACACTTAGTGCCATATATTTCCAGCACGCACACTTAGTGCCAATCTCGTCACCGTACACACGTATTGCCCAAGACACTTAGTGCCGAAAGCAAACTTTCTACACATTTCACTATTTCTTTTACATTCAACAATTGTCATCACTCCATACACATACAATTTCATTTATATATATATAGCATCCCATTAAACACAATTGCATAGATTTTACAATCATTTAAGCAATATCAAACATATGTGCTTAATGACTTACCTCGGACGTTGTCGCATCGTCTTCAACGGCTATTCAATTACTTTTTCTTTTCCTTGTCCAACTTGATCCTTTGAGCTCTTGAGCTAAATCAAACAAATTTACTTCCCAATCAAACACACACATACGGCAACCATATATTGTTTTAACACATTCGGTCACTTGGGCGACCCATTTAACTTTTAAGCATTCATTTCAAATTTTAGTTAAACAATGCGAATGCTATTAGCTACTAATGCCACACACACATATGCATAAAATTTAATCATACATGACCCATAGCTCATTTGGTCATTCATCTCTCAAACTTACGAAGCTTCATACCACACTTCCTTGGCGAATACATATATAAGCACAATTTAGCATTTTCATTTACTTAATATTTCATACCTATCATGCTAGCGAATATTGTTTAATCAAGTTCAACATCCTCATATACGGCATTAGCATCCAAACAACCTATATGAACATTTAACTAATTCAAGCTTCACCCATCCACACTTATTCATTTAACATAAAGAAAATATATCAACCTCTTCACTATCAACCATGGCGAATGCTTCATGGGTTTAAGGTAGATTCAAGAAAGAACCTCATAATTATTAAGATGTAAGCAACTACCCTTGTTCATCTAGATTTAGTATGAACAACAACTATCACCATTATTAATCACCATAGCGAAAACCTCACCCTCATGGCCGAATGTACCAAACATTTCCTAACTAAACTTTCACAAATTTTAACCTCATATCGACCTCAACTTGTTCAATACAACATGAAACAATCCTTCTCCTAACCTCTTGATACACGGCTTGATGTTCAAACCCCCATGAAAGTTTGATTTTCATGACATTACCAAAATGCATTATGACAATTAGCTCAACAAACTCAAGAAGTTAAAGCCAACATCTCAAAGCTTACCTCCAACTAGAAGAAGGGTTGCGAATTTGCTTAATGAAAAACTCTCCCATTTCTTTCCTTTGGTTCACGGCAAGAAGAACAAAGCATAACCAAATTCCCTTTTTTTCTTTCTTTGGTTAGTCACGGCAATGGGGCATCCACGCACTTTTTTTTGTCAACATTTTCTTTAATGCTAGCACATTATTTTATTGCTTCATACATCACTCACTAACCAAACATGTTGGGAGCATGTTTCCTTTGCCCATCAACACCCACCTTGGCGGCCACTATAGTCAAATTTGGGAAATTTGACATGCAAGGACAACATTTCCTAGTATGCATCAATAGGCCACTTCAACATTTGCCTATCTCATTTCTAAGTTTTCTCACACAAATCCTTTCTAGTGAAATTCACCTTTATAACACTAAATCAAATCATCAAAATGTCACACACAATTTAACACATATCATAGGCATCACAATAAATTTTAAATTATTTTTATGCCTCGGTTTTGTGGTCCCGAAACCACATCCGTCTAGGGTCAATTTTGGGCTGTCACAACTCTCCCCACTTAAGAAATTTTCGTCCCGAAAATCTTACCGTAAATAGGCTCGGGTATCGCTCTTTCATAGAGTCCTCAAGTTCCCAAGTGGCTTCTTCAATTCGTGTTTATGCCACAACACCTTCACTAACGGGATTTTCTTATTGCGCAACTCTTTTACTTCACGCATCATAATGCGAATCGGTTCCTCTTCATAGCTCAAATTAGGCTGAATCTCAATCTCGGGCAGGCGATTACGTCGATGGATCGAGACCTATATCGTCAAGCATCGAAACATGGAAAACGTTGTGAATCTTTTCGAGCTCGGGGTAAAATTAATCGATGCGCCATCGCCCAACTCGTTCGAGATACTTCATACGGACCGATGAACCTCGGACTCAATTTGCCCTTACGGCCAAATCTAAGCACTTTCTTCCGGGTGAGACTTTGAGAAATACCTTGTCTCCAACCCGATATTCAATATCTTTTCTTTTCAAGTCCGCATACGACTTTTGGCGATCCGGCGCTTTCAAACTTTCACGAATTACTCGAACTTTTGCTCGGCATCCTTAACCAAATCAACCGAAGATTTTTCCTTCACTAAGTTCATCCGAATAATGGGGTACGGCATTTACGATCGTAAAAAGCCTCGTAAGGCGCCATCTTGATACTTGATTGAAAGCTATTGTTGTGGCGAATTCAACCAAAGGTAAATACTGCTCCCATGCACCACTAAACTCAAGGATGCAACATCTCAACATATCCTCGAGTATTTGAATTATCCGTTCGGATTGAGTATCGGTTTGGGAGTGAAAAGCAGTGCTAAAATGCAGTTTGGTACCCAAAGCCTCTTGCAATTTCTTCCAAAATCGCGAGGTAAATCTCGGATCTCTATCCGACACGATGGAAATAGGCACCCCGTGTAATCTCACAATCTGAGAAACGTACAATTCGGCTAGTTTGTCCATTGAAAAATCCTTACGTACGGGGATAAGGTGAGCCGACTTAGTCAGTCTATCGACAACGACCCAAATCGCATCCTTCTTACTCACTGACAATGGCAGTCCGGATACAAAGTCCATTGTGACTCGATCCCGTTTTGCAACCAACTCATCGTCGACTTTCTGAGCTTCACGAATTTGACGTATCAATAATGGTTTGGCTTTCAATTCAGCTACTAACACATTGTCGGGTAGGATAGACAAGTGTACATTCATCGCTTCATAAAGCAAATAGTAATTTCGGCTTAAGGCATCCGCAACCACATTAGCCCTTCCCGGGTGATAATCAATGACGAGCTCATAATCTTTTAACAACTCGAGCCATCGCCTTTGTCGCAGATTTAAGTCTCTTTGGGTCATCAAATATTTGAGACTTTTGTGATCCGAATACACATGGCACTTCTCACCAAATAAGTAATGTCACCATATCTTTAAGGCGAATACGATGGCAGCCAATTCGAGATCGTGGGTCGGATAATTTTTCTCATGTGGCTTTAATTGCCTCGACGCATAGGCCACAACTCGCCCTTCTTGCATCAATACGCAACCCAACCCAAGTAGGGATGCGTCACTATAAATGACAAACTCTTTGCCCGATTCGGGTTGCACTAGAATTGGGGCTTCAGTCAAATAAGCTTTCAGTTGATCGAAACTTTTCTGACATTTCTCCGTCCATTCGATCTTAACATCCTTTTGGAGTAGCTTCGTCATTGGCATGGCTATCTTCGAGAAACCTTTTACAAATCGTCGGTAATAACCGGCAAGCCCCAAAAAGCTCCTAACTTTGGTAACATTCCTTGGTGGTTTCCAATCGACTATGGCCAGAATTTTGTTCGGGTCCACCCTGACACCCGATGCGGACACCACGTGCCCCAAAAAGCTAACCTCTTTCAACCAAAATTCACATTTACTGAACTTTGCGTATAACTGCTTATCTCGTAAGATTTGCAACACTAGCCTCAGGTGTTCAGCATGTTCAGTTTCATCTCTCGAATAGACCAAAATGTCATCGATAAATACAACTACGAACCGATCCAAGTATGGCCTGAAAATTCTATTCATTAAATCCATAAACACCGAAGGGGCATTAGTGAGCCCAAACGGCATCACCAAGAATTCGTAGTGACCGTACCTCGTTCTAAAAGCGGTTTTGGGTATGTCCGATTCTCGGACCCTCAACTGATAGTACCCCGACCTCAAATCTATCTTTGAAAACACCGAGGCTCCCTTTAATTGATCAAACAAATCGTCAATTCGTGGCAATGGATATTTATTCTTTATCGTCACTTTATTGAGTTGACGATAGTCGATGCACAACCTCATGGTTCCGTCCTTCTTCTTCACAAACAATACAAAAGCGCCCCATGGAGAAAAACTCGGTCGAAATAAACCTCTATCCGTCAATTCTTGCAATTGAACCTTCAATTCCTTTAATTCCGTTAATGCCATGCGATACGGGCTATTGAAATCGGTGTAGTACCGGTACAACTTCGATGCGAATTCCACTTCTCGAACCGGTGGCAATCCGGTAACTCCTCGTGAAAAACATCGAATACTCACAAACCATCGGTACCGATTCGAGTTTCCTTTCCGTCTCTTTACTTCCAAACACTTACGCAAGGTATGTTTCACACCCTTTTTCACATATCTCCGAGTAGTCATAGAAGATATTATCGCCGGTACTCCTTTTAAACCAAGAGACTCGACTCGGACTACCTCGTTATTTGCACTCCTCAAATCAATGGTTTTCCTTTTGCGTCCACCAACGCATCATGTACTGGTCACCAATCCATACCAAGAATTACATCGAATTCATCAAATGGTAGAAGCATCGGATCGGTAGAAAAACAGATTCTCGAATTATTAGGGGCATCTCTTGCACACTTTATCAACTAGTACATATTGACCCAAAGGGTTTGACACTCGAATTACGAATTGATGAGACTCAACGGTGAGAGTCTTCTTGGATGCTAAGGTTTCACATACATATGAATGAGTAGAGCGGGTCAATCAATGCAATCACAATAGTATCAAAGAGAGTAAAAGTACCATGATAACGTCGGGGAGGATGCCTCCTCTCGTGCTGGATGGCATATGCTCTAGTAGGAGCACGGGTCTCGGATCGGACGGCCGTATTAGAGGCTCCTCTCGATTACCACCCCTACCTCCAGAGATTCTCGGGGCCTACCTCCACCGTCGTTCCACTAGGTCTTGCACCTTGCGTCTTATTCCTCTCATCTAGCTCGTGCAATCTCTAATGAAGTGGTCCTTGAACCGCATCCATAACAGCCCTATTAATGACTTACCCCAACATTCACCTAGGTGTCGTCTTCCACATTGGGGGCATTCAGTCTCTCTTGACGATTATTGCCCACACTAGCTACTGAAGTAGCTCGAGAGTCCGTCAATGGTCTGGGCTCTAATGGAAATTCCCGCATCGTCCTCGACTTACTAGTGTCCTCCACGAACCTCTTTATAGCCGAGAACGGAGCTTTACTCAAATCGATCTTTTACGGTAATCTCTTGCTTCAAATTCAGCCTTCTTCTTCTCCTTCCCAAGTTCATCCGCCTTGCGGGCTCGTTCGACTAGTGTCACGAACTCCTTTATCTCCAAAATTCCCACTAGTAACTTTAACTCTTCATTCAATCCTTCTTCAAATCTTTTGCACATCGCAACCTCATCAGCCACACACTCCGAGCATACCGACTAAGTCTTACGAACTCATGTTCAGATTCGAGATCTGATCATCCGGCCTTGCTTGAGTTCCAAAAATTCCTTACGCTTCGATCGATGAACTGTTGACTAATGTATTTCTTTCGAAATTGGATTGAAAGAAATCCCAAGTAACTCATTCATTTGGGACTATGGAAATTAAAGTCCTCCACCAATAGTAAGTGAGTCTCGCAACAAGGATATAGCACACTTAAGACATTCATCGGTGTGCATGATGGTTCATCTAACACTCTAATGGTGTTATCGAGCGAACTCGGCCTTTTCGGCATCATCAAGAACTATGGCCTTGAACTCCTCAGCCCCACGCTTCCTAATCAAGTCCACGGTGGTTTACTCACCTCACGGGATCGATGAATCGGAGGCATTGCGGGCTCTTGGGGTGGAGTATTTAAATTCGGGAATGGTTGGACAGCCGGGTTGGTTCGGGCATATTGCGCGACCCACTCATTCATCATGGTGAAGAAGGCTTGTTTCGCCTCTTCATTTTGATTATTCGCGGATGACCGAGGCTCAACAGGCGGTATCCCTTGCGCGGAGCAGCCGCTACACTTTCAACGTCATCCGTCAAGGGTCTCTCTACCACAGGTTCCATTTACTAATCAAAACAAAAATTTCAACCGTCAAGTCATCACATTTTAAGCACTAACAATTTGGCATGTATAGCTAGACTCACACGCTATGGTAGTCCTAGAATCGACTAAACCATAGCTCTGATACCAATTTAATTGTAACACCCCAAGCGGTGACCGACGCCGGTTATCGGACACGAGGGTTAACGCCAAATCCTCTCAAGATACCAACCAATTTGACATTACCAGTCAGGCTGGAAAACTGCATCACCGTCACCTTAAAAATCATATCTCGAGTTTCAAAACTCGGAAACTGGTTTCATAAATTTTCCCTGAATTTAGACTCATATACCCATCCATGTATTTATTTTTAGAATTTTTGGTTGGGCCAATTGGTACAGTTTATTAGTTAAAGTCACCCATGTTACAGGGATCTACTGCTCTGACCTTCGCGCGTTACAACTTGAATATCTCTCTGTACAGGGCTTTAATACTGGTGCCGTTTGTTTCTAATGAAACTAGACTCAAAATGGAATCTGTACATATAAGGAATGACTCCTAATTCCTTCTGGATAATTTATGGTAAATTTTCAAAGTCGCGACAGGGGACCCAGAAACCGTTCTGGCCCTGTCTCACGAGAACTTTAATATTTCTCAGTATACAGCTCATATGGTCGTTCCGTTTCATCCATATAAAAATAGATTCATCAAGGTTCAGTTCCATAATTTACTCACTATTTAATTCTACTTATACTATTTTTAGTGATTTTTCAATCTCATCCCACTGCTGCTGTCCGCAACAGTTACTGCAGTAGACTATGCCAATTTCATGAATTTTCCCTTGGCCTTAATCATCCATCATGCATGACACAAATTATGGCCACCTTATCAAAATTTGAGTTTCTAAGACTCGTGGCTATAGGTTCTAGCATCCCACTCGACGACCACATAGGCCATTTTCACATGGCTTAAAGTTTACAACCCACAATTCGACAAAATATAATAGCCTATACATGCCAAATGTTCTTCAACAACAAAAATAATACCACAAGATTTCAGCCGGTGTGATGACTTCAACGACGGTTCCGAGCACGCAACAATCACGAGTCCAAGAGACCTAAAATGGGTGACAAGAAAACACCGAGTGAGTTTACAACTCAGTAAGTCATAAGCATTCCACAACCATCCATTAACAAAATTATTACAACATGAAATAATGAACGAGGCTAAGTACTCCATCCATATCGAACTATATCATAGTTCCTTGGACCTTTGGTTCAATCTCATACCAAGTCATACATCCACATTTCATATTCTATACAATAAGATATTTGGGGCATTTTACACACCAACTCATTTTCACCACAATCATACAATTGCAATCATCACATAGATTTAAAGCTTACCAAGCTCAACCCCGAGCATGAACATATTACCTATTCGTCATGAGCTCAAGGTACTTACCCGATCCGCTGTCCATACTCAACTCGATGGAGACACACCTCCATATAATTGTTCGATCGGAGATATTTATATATATATATAGAGTACGCACACGAGTGCTTAATACTCGATTTCGCACACTTAGTGCCATGCGATTTAAGCCCGCACACATAGTGCCATGCCCTTCGAGCTCGCACACTTAGTGCCATATATTTCCAGCATGCACACTTAGTGCCATATATTTCCAGCACGCACACTTAGTGCCAATCTCGCCACCGTACACACGTATTGCCCAAGACACTTAGTGCCGAAAGCAAACTTTCTACACATTTCACTATTTCTTTTACTTTCAACAATTGTCATCACTCCATACACATACAATTTCATTTATATATATATATAGCATCCCATTAAACACAATTGCATAGATTTTACAATCATTTAAGCAATATCAAACATATGTGCTTAATGACTTACCTCGGACGTTGTCGCACGTCTTCAACGGCTATTCAATTACTTTTTCTTTTCCCTTGTCCAACTTCGATCCTTTGAGTCTTGAGCTAAATCAAACAAATTTACTTCCCAATCAAACACACACATACGGCAACCATATATTGTTTTTAACACATTCGGTCACTTGGCGACCCATTTAACTTTTAAGCATTCATTTCAAATTTTAGTTAAACAATGCCGAATGCTATTAGCTACTAATGCCACACACACATATGCATAAAATTTAATCATACATGACCCATAGCTCATTTGGTCATTCATCTCTCAAACTTACCAAGCTTCATACCACACTTCCTTGGCGAATACATATATAAGCACAATTTAGCATTTTCATTTACTTAATATTTCATACCTATCATGCTAGCGAATATTGTTTAATCAAGTTCAACATCCTCATATACGGCATTAGCATCCAAACAACCTATATGAACATTTAACTAATTCAAGCTTCACCCATCCACACTTATTCATTTAACATAAAGAAAATATATCAACCTCTTCACTATCAACCATGGCCGAATGCTTCATGGGTTTAAGGTAGATTCAAGAAAGAACCTCATGATTATTAAAATGTAAGCAACTACCCTTGTTCATCTAGATTTAGTATGAACAACAACTATCACCATTATTAATCACCATAGCCGAAAACCTCACCCTCATGGCCGAATGTACCAAACATTTCCTAACTAAACTTTCACAAATTTTAACCTCATATCGACCTCAACTTGTTCAATACAACATGAAACAATCCCTTCTCCTAACCTCTTGATACACGGCTTGATGTTCAAACCCCATGAAAGTTTGATTTTCATGACATTACCAAAATGCATTATGACAATTAGCTCAACAAACTCAAGAAGTTAAAGCCAACATCTCAAAGCTTACCTCCAACTAGAAGAAGGGTTGCCGAATTTGCTTAATGAAAAACTCTCCCATTTCTTTCCTTTGGTTCACGGCAAGAAGAACAAAGCATAACCAAATTCCCCTTTTTTTTTCTTTCTTTGGTTAGTCACGGCAATGGGGCATCCACACACTTTTTTTTTGTCAACATTTTCTTTAATGCTAGCACATTATTTTATTGCTTCATACATCACTCACTAACCAAACATGTTGGGAGCATGTTTCCTTTGCCCATCAACACCCACCTTGGCCGGCCACTATAGTCAAATTTGGGAAATTTGACATGCAAGGACAACATTTCCTAGTATGCATCAATAGGCCACTTCAACATTTGCCTATCTCATTTCTAAGTTTTCTCACACAAATCCTTTCTAGTGAAATTCACCTTTATAACACTAAATCAAATCATCAAAAATGTCACACACAATTTAACACATATCATAGGCATCACAATAAATTTTAAATTATTTTTATGCCTCGGTTTTGTGGTCCCGAAACCACATCCCGTCTAGGGTCAATTTTGGGCTGTCACATTTGATGCACTAAATGAGTGTTACAATGAATAAACTATGCTGTATATGTGCTGGTGGAGATATCATGATTTGTGATTATTAAATACCTAAAGGAAACCATGATGTGTATAAAATTATTATTATTAGTCCTTTGTGATAGCCGAATATGGCTTGGCACTAAAGTGTTTAAATGTGAACTTCGATGAGGTAAACCATTAAAGTGTGGTGCTATAAGACTATGGGCTAATACGATATGTGGATTCATTCCGTAAAGTAAATTATTCAGGTATGCGATATGTATTTAGGCATGTTAAATCGATTGGAATTGAATCATGAATGTGAATTGAGAAGCATAGGTAAAAATGCCTATGACATATATGTGAGTAAGGGTAAAACCATCGTAAATTATCGATAAGGATGGGCTATGTATGGAACCATCTTATAATTTCTAATTTGAAAGGTTGTGTGCGAATCAGTGAGCAATATGTATATATTAGATGAATCGTGACCTTTTGGTTCTACTTGAACTAAGTTGCACGATAAATAATTTATGCTTATGACTTATAGTCGAATGGTCACTATGGGTTCAGTTTGAATGGTGAAATGGAAATGTGATATGTTGAATGAGATGTGTTAATATATAATTAAATATACATGATATTTGATGTGTATCCGGGCTTAAAGACCCGCAGGCTTCTTGCTGGTAAAATATCCAGGTTAAATCCCGCAGGCTTCGTGCTGGTATTATATTCGGGATAAATCCCACAGGCCTAGTGCTGGTGTTATATTCGGGCCTTCGTGCCTAGCAGGCTTCATGCCGTTGATGTGTGTTTGGGCCTTCGTGCCTAGCAGGCTTCGTGCCGATGATGTGTATTCGGGCTTTCGTGCCTAGCAGGCTTCGTGCCGATGATGTGTATTCGGGCCTTCGTGCCTAGCAGGCTTCATGCCGGTGATGTGTATTCAGGCCTTTGTGCCTAGCAGGCTTCATATCGGTGATGTGTATTCGGGCCTTCGTGCCTAGTAGGCGTAATGCCGGTGAAATGATATGTTATGTGAATTTGGTGTTCCTTGTAAGATAAGGGTTTAGTCGAATGTTAAAGATGAAATGATAGTGTATTGTATCATGCTTATATGGCCTAATGGCAAGTACAACATGTTGGTAAATATGCAATGTGCTTTTATAATCGAATGATAAGTTTGAAATGAATGTGAGTGAAATGTTATGCATAAGCTATCAAATGTTAAGTGTGAAAATGAGATGAAAGAAAAATGTTTGAGATGTATAATTATATATACGTTCGAATGATGTTAGTACTCAATTGATATGAATATGTTATATGGAACTTGTTGATTTGATTATTCGGGCCTTTGAGCTTAGCAGACTATAATGTCGGTAAGATACTATTCAGGCTTTTCAAGCCTAGCAGGCTATAAAGCTGGTGAAATGATATCGGGCCTCGAGCCTAGCAGGCGAAATGCCAGTGATTTGAGAAAAGCCTATGACTAAGGTACCTCGTGCTAGATTGTCAAATGAATACAATTAATACGTAAAGTGGGCCAGGTACGCAGTATGTACTCATATGTGAGTTTGATTTGAAGTGAAGCATAAGGGAGTAATGTGATACGTACGTGAATAAATGTTAAAACTATACCTATGACCATGATACACCTGGTCAGGGTGTGAAAGTATGTGAGGGTATTTGATAAAAATATGTTATATGAATTCAGATTAAGTGTGATAAGAATGCTGAACGTGCATTATGTGCTTGTGTATAATCGGCCAGATGGCAATATCCCTAGAATTTGGCCTCTTAAGAAATTAAATAATCGAAGTATAATTGTGTTTATTTGTTTGCATTGCTTAAGACTTACTAAGCTTATGAAAGCTTACTCCGTTGTTACATTTCTCTGTTTTATAGATTGTTGACTTCAGTTACCTGCTCGGGTTGGAGTTCACCGGAGATATTATCACACTGTCGAGCTCACGTTATCGGTGTAAGTAAATCCTAGTATTTCGAGTCTATGGCATGTATAAGGTTTTAATGTTTTGGACCTCGTAAGCTCATATATGGGACAAATTGCATGTGAAAAGAAAAGTTTTAAATTGATTGAAATTTTTCAGCACGGTTTTTGTGTGATTGACTGAGTTTAAGTCGGGTAACACCTCGAACCCTGTTCCAGTGAGCGATACGGGCGAGGGGTGTTACAGTAGGGTTGCGTGGCTGGTTGGTTTTTGTTGGTTTCCAGGTTACTGAAATAATTTTTAATTTATTAGAAAACTCTTGTGGCCTTTAATGCGTAATGATATGATGTAATGCAAATGCATGAATGCAAAGGAGGCATCAATTTTGATTCAATTGCCCTTAGAAAGTTTCACTTGAAAATAAAATCTTTTACATAAAGTTGAGTTATAACTAAAATTTCGCTCTAACATAAAGTTGAGTTATAAATAAAATTTCGCTCTAACACTCCAAGTCCTAATTTTTCTAAGCAACGAGGCCAGCTCTTGTCCGCGATCCGACTCCAACTCATACTTCACGCTCAGTGTGTCCGCCTGAACCGCTAAAGTTTGCAAGTAGTCAGCTACCTCCTGAATCTGGGTTATGGCTTCCCCTATAAGGTAATCTATGTTTCTGACTTGGTCTTACGCATGGCGAAGCTGCTCTTTCCAACGATCCTCGTTTGCCTCGAAAAACTGGATCCGCATCTCACAGTTTTGCAGTGACGCCTCTAACTCTTCTATTCTTCCTTTCATTTCTTCTATCTTGCTCAAGCTTGCCCTCAACTCTATTGCGGTTTTGCGGTTTCGGTACTGATGTAGAGACTTCTCGAGTTCTGCCACTCTAGCCCTTAATTCCCTCGCTCATTTCTGCTTTCTGACAGACTCTTCTCCAAATCTTCGTTTCGTGCCTGAGCTTCTCCGAATTTCCTTTCCCACCGGTCGGTATTGGCCTTTTCTTCTCAAATTTCATGGCACCATTGTTCAGAAGTCTTTCCTAAACCCACAGTCCTCATAGATAGGCGCAGCTTCTTGTAGTCTGTCTTCAAGCTGTCTAGATCTTCTTCGGTCTTGGTTTTTCCTTTTTTCCATTTCTCAGCCTCTGACCTCTGGACATCAGCGTCTATCCTTAGGTGCATCTTCTCTTCCTCCAATTGTTCGATCTTCTTCCCAAGCTCCAAACTCTTCTTCTCGAAATCTTGCCTTATAATCTCCAATTCCGACGGGGCGACTTGTAATTGTTCCCCGATAGGTCGAGCATTCTCCAAGCTTGGCCTAGGAACATTATCATTAACCCTCTTCTTAAACCACTCGTTAGACTCGATCGTTACCATGGAACCGACGGCTAGCCTCTTCATCCAACAAGTTTGCTTCCAAGCATCTGATAACTCCCGAACTATCTTCTTATAATGTGCACCTTTAAACGAGAATTCACTCTGAGCAAGTCCATAGGTCGTAGGTACAAACTGCCTTGACTTATATTGCCTCAACGCAAGTAATGGAGTATACCCGGTAGCTCCCCAAATTCCTAACAACGGCACCCAATCAAAGTTACCACATCGGTACATGATCTCATCAGGAACCATCCAATAAGCTCTCCACTCGATATCCCCCTCCTTGAGGTTCTGAAGAATGTCCATCCACTTCTCCTCCAAGATATCCTCTCTCCTTTGTATAGCTGCCTCTTTTTTTAATGGGGAATAGCCTTCGGAAAAGACCTGATAGGAAACCTTGTCTACCTTCCAAAAGTGCCCGTGAAACCATGCCATCAATAATTGTGCACATCCAATAAACCGTCCTTCGCCCGTCTTCCGACATGTGCTCAGGGATCTGAACGTCTCAGCCAATATCGCTGGTACCGGGGTGATTCCCTTCTTAAGGCGATCGAATAAATCAATGACTACTTCATCCACGTGCCTCAAAGCCTTGGGAAAAATTACCAATCCGTAGATGCTTAAGGCGAAGATGTCGATCCTCTTTCTTTTGTCTGGATGCGTCAAGATCAAATCTCACAAATTCTCCCAAGGGATACATTTACTGTCTCCTTTTTGCTGAATCCGAGCAGTGACCCAAGGCTCGCTCATCCCCGAAATGCTCATCAATTTCTTTACGAAAGTCTAACTACTAAAAACCGGGCATCAGTCTTCCAGACCTGAATTTTTGGACACCTGAGCAGAGTAGTGTATTCCTCTATGGTGGGTACTAAATCCACTTCTCGAAAAGTGAAACATTTGTAAGCAGAATTCAAAAACTAAACTATAACCCAGAATAGATGCTTGTCCACTCTAATGTCTAACAAGTAGGACATGTCACCATAGTTTTGGTAAAATAACTGCTTGATCCCTTCATCCCAACTAGCCCAAATGTCTTTCAACTCTTGCAGCTCATTCTGTACCACATTGACGCGAGTGAAATCTTGCAGCTCCGATACATACCCTTCTACCAAGCTATCCCCTCTATCTGATTGTAGCCTCTCCGACCATGCACGAACGGCCGCATTATCATTGACTTTACTAAGAAATTCATTCTCCATGTCAAAATTTCTAACTTAGTAATTGAATACAGATTAACACCTCCTTTAATATGCAATGTCATGCAAAAAAAAAGACAATTAAAACAAAACACAGGTTAGTATCAGATAATATCGATAAAATGGAAGCACATAAATTACAATGCATACATGGGTAAGTACTAAGGCTCGACGTGGCTCCAACCAAGGATAGCTCCTAAGGTTCACTATACGTGGCTCGGTTCTAGAGTAAGGGTACCCGAACCAGCAGATTCCTCAATCTTCACCCATTATAGGCTCATATAGATCGAGTTCGGTTTGGGGGGATACATTTCCCTATGACCATGCGAAGATGAAAATATCACGAAATCATAGGTACGGATATACCCCGGAAACAATCCACTAGCCCATGCGGCGGTGAAAACCTCACGAAAGCGTAGTTTCTTACTCATACTTAGAAGGTGTGACCACAGCGATCATGCAATGAATGCAGTACTATTTTACGAGATCCGAACCATAACAACCATACAAACAAATGCAATCGAAAGGCACATGATTTTTAAAACAAATTTTGATTTTTGTCAAAAGGACAGCAAATAAACGATTTTATGGCTCGACTTTCTAGCTTCCCCAGTGGAGTCGCCAAGCTGTCAAAACCCTTTTTATTATTTTGAAAACAATGGGATCGACTTTGAAAACAAAAATGTGGAGTCACCACCGATCTTTTTGTTTTGGTGTGATCGGCTCACCTTAGAATTCGGTTATTTTAATAAAACATTTTGGTTTACTAAAATAATGATTTTGGTCTACGAACTTTTGAGAAAACGGGTTCGGGAGTCGGTTACACATGAGGAAGGATTAGCACCCTCACTACGCCCAAAATTGGTACCAAATCGATTAAATACTGTCCTTTTGTCTAAAATTAAAAATGTTTTTGAAATGTGGTTCTTTTTTAATAACATTTGAATAACCCGAGTTGGTTGCCAAAAATCTTCTTGTTTCGACGTCCAAAAATTAGAAAATCACAAAAGGATGCTCAACTATTTAGTCCAACGAAAAACTGAAACCCAGCATAGTAGGGCACGATTCCTCGAATTTCCAAACATCGACCATTGCCTCACTTTAGAAAATATGAGTGAAATTCTAAAGAGATATTCGATTATTTTGAACAAACGGGAGACTGTAACCCAGCACGATAGGGCACTATTCTCCGAATTTCCAAACATCGAACACTTCTTTCATTTTAAAGAGTTTTTAGAAAACATGAGTGAAATTCCGAAGGCATTTTCGATCGCTTTGAACAAACGAGAAATTGCAACCCAATACGTTAGGTCACGATTCCACGAATTACCAAGTATCGAATGTCGCCTTCGTTTTAAAGAATTCTTAATAGTTGTGAAACTAGCTTAAAACGCATTAACTAAATTTGAAATAAGACAAAATTAATCATGAAAATTTGAATTTTACAAAACCACAATTCAAAAACAAGGTGGAAAACAATGATATGAGGTATTAGGCACATATGAGATACCATACTTGATGAATGAAAATATTAATCAACTAAGAAAATAAGCAATTAAATATAATTGACTTAAAAATATAACTCAACTTCAATCATGCATGGAGAACAATTAACATGACAATAATGAATAAACAAAATGCAACGACAGCATACATGGCATAATAAAATTATTAGAGGCACAAAACAAAATGCAAACCAAAGAAGCAATATGGTATAAAACAATTTCACAATAATGACGAATAAATGGACATATAAAATATAGATTGACAAATTTGTATAAAACTAGGGATATATATGTAACCTTTTTTGAAACCGATATTATAGAATGAAAGTATAAATCAAATTGCATGAAAAATATTTTAAATACAAGTACATTTAAAAGTTGACAAACTACATGATGATTTAAATAATATATATAATATAAAAAAATAATAATGAAGATATATGACAAGACATAACACACAAAATAGATTTATAAAACATATGTACATGTAAGTTTATTGTAAAAAAAACATGAGATTAATAATAATATAAATTTTAAGTTAGTCTAAAACCAATATACACATGCCTTTTATCAAAACATTTAGATAATAGGTTATATAAAACACAAAAGCAATATAATATAAAGGAATATTCAAAATAATAATTTCATAATTACAAAATGAAGTTTCTAAAATTGTTTCATATATACATAAAGAAAATACTTAATAAATCAGCAAGTAAAAAGTGTTTTAACATAGGCAAGTCTATTAAAGTAATAAGTGTATTAATGTATATACATATAAATTTAAAAGCAAATACATGCAAAATAACATTGAAATGATAATATGTTTAGGGCTAAATTAATTTTATTATAAACTACATGGTAGATTTAAGAACATACTTGTATATGTAAGAAAACTATATGTATCAATAAATATATATATATATACGTATAATAATACTTTTAAAGATATATTATGTAAGACTATATTAAAAAATGCAAAAATAAATTTAGAAGGAATTATATGTATAAAATAATATAAAGTTAATAACATATATATGAAATAAAATTACCTTTAAATACAAAATATATGTATATGTATATAATAGACTAAAGAACATACTCATATGTACGAAGTATTTTTTTCTAATGAAATATCTATTTAAAAAAATGACCATATACATAGAAAAGGAAAATACCTTCAATAACGTATGTGTCATGTAGTTTTTATTATTTTTTATAACAACAATGCATAATAAAATATGTTTAAGAATATGTACAAGAAAATTCAAAAGAGAATATGCATGTAAAGTAGCATGGAATTAATAATATGTGTAGAATGAGAAACTAAATTAAATATGAAGCCCATAGGTATAATAGTATGGGAGAATATTCAAATGAAGTATATATAAAAAAACGAATTGAAGAATAATATGATAATAAAATAGTGAAATCATCATGAGAATTTAAAAAGTATGCATGCACATGTATATGAAAGAGATATGAGTGAATTAAAAAAGGTAATGAACTATACAAATCAATGGGATCTAATGAAAATTTAATTAAAATGAATGGGCCAATTTATAAATAAAATAATCACAAAGAGGACTAAAGTGCGAAGCGCACCAATGCGTAAGGACTCAGACTGGAAATAACCGAGTTTCCCAAGATGCAGTGTTTGGGCGCGAATCAGATTGCAACAAAGCACAAATTACAAGCCCAAATAAAAAAAAGCAAGGCGCATAAGGCGCAATCGAAGGCTCGCACGAATACGGAGGACCCAGCGCGCAAATTTCCCATTCCGAATGAAAAGGAGCAGATCCGAGTTGCTATCCGGGTTGACGCACGGACCTTCAATATCCCCAAACGGTGCCGTTTCATCTAATTCCTAAAATTAAAGGCCATTGAATGGCAGCTGGCTGTCCCTTTTAGCCATAAGCAGAGAACCCAATTATTAAGGTTTCAACACAGCCGATTTTGATGCTTCCCTAACGCTCTATTCGACCATTTGATTTCCACATTCCACCATTGAAACCAATAGAAGATAGCTCGCCATGGAGTCGTTTCATTTTCCTACATTAAATCCCGCTCGAAAAGGTAAGATTTTTAGCCTGAAAACCTCTCTCAAGCTTCGATCTCAACGAAGAAGAAATGGTCTCTGATGGCTCATATGCGCAGGTAGATCCTTTCCTCTTTACTTTATTTGCTTTCAAAATAAAATAAAAAAAACAAGAGAATAATCGCAAAGAAAGAAAGCCCGGTGATTTAGATCGAAAAATCACCTTTCGATATTGGTTGTTTTTGTATGCGTATCTTTATATTTTTTTGTTGCGTTCGTAACCAAAATACAATGAAGTTTTTAGGCCTTTATAGTCAAAAAAGGAAGAAAATAAGAAAAAACAAATACAATTTTCATTATTCCTTATTTGCTATTGCTCTGCTGTTGCTTTTTGTTTGTATTTGTCTTTGTGTTTGCCTTTGTCTGCTTGCAGTACGGTGTTTGTCTTTGGCGTGCACGGAGGCTTGGCGTGGTTGCTAGAGGCGTTGTACGGAGCATACGGTGCTAGAGGAGGGCTCTTGCAGTGCAGGCAGGCCGCTAGGGTTTCTGTCTTGGCTTCAGTATTTGGGCTATACAAGTTTGGGCTAGGGCATTGGTTATTGAGCCATGTATTTGGACTAAGGGACTGTTTGGGTCTTTGGGCTTGTAATAGGACATTAATGGACTATCATAATAATTTTTATTTTTGTTGTAATAATTTTGGTTTTGTATTTACACGGGCCCGAGCCAAAATTGGTCCTTACACATAGTTTTTAGGAATTTTTTTGTATTTTGTGATTTTATGAAATAGGGTCTAAAATGTTAAAATGTGAAAATGTGATGGCTAAATTGCAAAATTCCTAAAATATATGTATATGGATCAAATTGAATGACTTGTTGAATAAAAGGGTTAATTTTGAATACATATAGATCAAGAAAAGAGGAATTTAGACTTAGACTGAAGAAAGTCAAAGGTTATAGAGTAGACAATCCGAATCAACAATACCGACTACGGGGTAAGTTCGTACGGGATAAATGATGTTGCAATTTATATTTTAGTGATTTGATAATGCTTAAATTGTATATATTTGACTATGGAGTGAGTACGATGATAAATAGACTATGTTCTGCACTAAGTGTGCGATTTGAAATAGTTTCGGCTAGAAATAGAACTAAGTGTGCGAATTGGAATAGCTTCAGCTATATGTGGCACTAAGTGTGCAATATTGAGATAGTTTAAGTTTAATATGATGGCACTAAGTGTGCGATATTTTATAGCTTTGGCTAGAGTATTGGTACTAAGTGTGCGATGTTCTTGAACGTGGAAAGATGATCTAACGAATTAGTGTATCGAGCATTGAAGTGATAATGTAATAGTTAAGTACGAATTTGTGCAAGTATGTAATGAATATTTTTGGTTAACGATATGGTGTACGAGATAGATGAACCTATGTGGTCAATAATATTGTGTATGAGTTATGTGCAAGGATATATGAACTAAGAAAATAGTATGAAATGAGAAATGGTAATGAATGAGCTTGAGTAGGGATATGAATTAAACTATGTGTTAGCTAATATGTCTTATAGCTTTTAAATGTTGAGTGAAATGTATTATACCACGAACTAACTAAGCTCTAAGCTTACGGTGTGAAATATTCTCTGTCTTACAGTGTTATAAAGCTAGCTCGTATTCAGGAATCATCAACGACTCACTCACACTATGGGACATCTATTTTGGTACCATTTTGAGAGTTGTATATATGGTATATGGCATGTATAGGCTAGGAGTATTTAGATATGTTTTGTAGTGTACATATTATGCCATGTGATATGGCTAGTTTGAGTTAAAACTTATGGTTGTTATTGATATATGTTATGTGATGCAAATATGCCATTATGATGTGCATTTGGTTGGCCAAAGGAAATGGTCAATTTGACAAGGTTTTGGCCTGAGACGTGTTTGTATATTTGGAATTTATGGAACATATGTTTTGGTATGATTTTAGTTTAGATTAAGTATGATTTGGTTGATGAGTTGAGAATGGAAATTGGCTGAAATTGTGTTGGAAATATGCTTGGTTTGGTGCTTGTAGGTTTGACCCAAATGAGGTGGCAAATTGGCTATTCAAATGGTCTATTTTTGTCTACATGGGTAGAGACACAGGAGTGTGTCTTAGCCGTGTGCGACACACGGTCATGTTGCACGACCGTGTGTCCCATGGGGTACCCTACATTCGTAAGTCAGGCTCAACCACGGCCAAGGCACACTGGTGTGTGGCTAGTCGTGTGACCTAAGGTAGTATCGATCACGACCAAGACACGCAGGCATGTCTTGTGACCGTGTGAATAAGACAATATGTATGCCCTTTTGGACACAGCCTAGACAAACAGGCATGTCTAATGCTGTGTGAGGCACACGGTCTATTCACACGGGCGTGTGACCTGTACTTGTTTGAAAAATGTTTAAGTTCTGCACAAATTTTGTATGCGTTCGGTTTTGTCTCGACCCCTTTATAATGCATGTTTCAGGTCTCGATGAACCATATAAGGGACTCTACATTGATGTTTGATCTCCGATGCTATAATGTTTATGAAATGAATGTCAAATGTTCTGAATTGTCCGGTAATGCCTTTAACCCTAGTCCGACAACAGATACGGGTTAGGGGTGTTACAACTTCAAGCTATGATGGTTCCCGAGTGGAAAGGGGACCGTGTAACCATGGATTTTGTCTCAGAGTTTCCTTTCACGCCAAGGAGAAAGGATTCTGTTTGGGTCATTGTTGATAGATTAGCAAAGTCGCCACATTTTATACCAGTGCGTACCGACTATTCTCTTGCGAAATTGGTTGAATTATATGTTCTCAAGATCGTGAGACTCCATGGAGTGCCCTAGTTGATTTTTTCGGATAGAGATCCAAGGTTTACCTTATGATTTTCGAAGAAGTTGCAAGAGGCATTGAAAACAAAACTAAATTTTAGTACGACATTTCACCCGCAAACCGGGTCAGTCAGAAAGAGTGATTCAGATATTAGAAGACATGTTGCGGTGTTGTGTCCTCGAGTTTCAAGGTAGTTAGGAAAAGTACTTACCATTGGTAGACTTTGCCTACAATAATAGTTATCTGTCAAGTCTGAAAATGGTGCCTTATGAGGCTTTATATGGACGCAAGTGTCGGAGCCCTTATATTAGACCGAACTTAAAGAAAATCAGATTTACGAGGTTGATTTAGTCAAGGAAACTGAAGGGAAAGTTAAGGTGAATCGTGACTATTTGAAGGCCGCGTCGGATAGACAAAAATCCTACACGGATTTAAAACAAAAGGAAATTGAGTGTCAAGTCGGTGATAGGGTGTTTTGAAAGTGTCCCCGTAGAGGAAATCCTCAGATTCGATAGAAAAGGCAAGCTAAGCCCTCATTTTATAGGACCTTATGAGATTACCAGAAGAGTAGGGCCTGTTGCCTACCGACTGGCCTTGCCCTTAGAGTTGGAAACGATTCACGACGTGTTTCATATGTCCATGTTACGTCGATATAGATTGGATCCTATGCATGTGATCGCACCAACTGAGGTTGAGATTCAGCCGGTTATGACTTATAGTGAAGAGCCGGTTAAGATTTTGGCTCGGGAGGTTAAATAATTGAGGAATAAGAGTATAACACTTGTTAAAGTTTTGTGGCATAAACATTTAGTTGAGGAAGCTACATGGGAACCTAAGGAGACCATGAGAGATTAATACCCGAACCTATTCACTGGTAAGATTTTTAGGGATGAAAATCCCTAAGAAGGGGAGAATTGTAACAA
Source organism: Gossypium arboreum (assembly GCF_025698485.1). Taxonomy (NCBI): domain Eukaryota; kingdom Viridiplantae; phylum Streptophyta; class Magnoliopsida; order Malvales; family Malvaceae; genus Gossypium; species Gossypium arboreum. The sequence goes on from NC_069078.1 coordinate 30,614,278, forward strand.
CCTGATTTTGGGCTTAGTCGGAACAGTGGTTTCGGGACCACAAATCTGAAGTCAAGAATTTTTTTTTATTATTTTGGTGTTATAGCATGACTATATTAGTGCATGAAAAATTTGGTGAGGTAATTTTAGCGTTTGTGAGCTTAATTTTAAAGTGCAATTGACCCTTTAGAAGCTAATGGTCAGCCATAGGGGACAAGAAAATCAAATGGCCAAAGGAGTTGGTGACTTAATGTATGATAAAATAATACCCTAGAGACTAGCCTTCATCTTTTTCATTCTTCCTTTTTCCTTCACTAAAATTTTTAGCCATTCTAAGGTTTTGGAAGCTTGAAATTTCAGCCACTTATATCTCTCCCAAGTAAGTGATTTAGATGCTTATTTTTGATAATTTTGTTAATTTTGGAACGCTTATGGCATGAGCTAGTTAATGGGGGGACTTTTTTGCAAAATGGTTGACAGTCTAGGGATTTTCCATGAAAGGATTTATGATTTTTGCTGAGTTTTTATGAGAGAAAATGAATTTTAGTTGTGTAGTAACCAACTTTTGTGAAAAGACTTCACATGAAAACCGTAATAGGACCATTTTGTAAAGTTTGTAAAATGGATAGTAATGTTGTGAAACAATGGGAATTTCGAGTTACTATAAAGTAAAAAGGGTTCGGTTAGGATTAAGATTTGAAGAAATTCGATAAAAATTGATTTTCGAGCGTAGGGGTAAAATGGTCATTTTATGAAAGTTTAAGAGCAAAATGGTCATTTTGCAAAAAATGTGAATTTATGATTTCTTAAATTTATTTAGGTGTTAAATGAGTAAATTTTTATTATTTTAGATCAAGAAACGCAAAAACCAAACTTGGACCGGGGGAAGGCCAAGCAAATGGAGTAATCATCTAATTACCTACATTTTGTTATCCGAGGTAAGTTGTATGTTAATAATGCAACTATATTGTTATGATGTGTAATTGAATTGATATTGCATAAATTGTTTTGATTGTGAATTTGTGTATCTACGTTGAGAAATTAATGTAATAAAGACTCCCAGTTAAACATTAGGAATAGATTTGGATATTCATGCCATGACATTGGGTGGTATGTGTACTAGTGTAAGACATGTATGGGACATGGACCGGCATTGAGACGAGAGCTAGTGTAAGACTTGTCTGGGACATGCATCAGCATCGAGATATACAAGCTACTGTAAGACCTGTCTGGGACATGGCATCGACACTGATATATGAGAGCCAGTGTAAGACCTATCTGGGACACGTCATCGGCTTCGATGTATAAAATTCAGTGTAAGACCTGTTTGGGACATGGCATCGACTTTGATGTGCTAGCTACTGTAAGACCATATCTGGGACATGGCGTCGGCATTTTATCCTATGTTTGGGGCTATTGAATATCTTGTAATATTCCAAATGGTTCAACGGGATATTTATGGTTTATATCAAAATGAGAGAACTTATGACCATGTGGTGAGTGGTACAGGTACCTAAACGAGAATTACGACATTCAAGCTTCATTTACGTTGTATGTTTAGTAAAGAAGGAAAGCAAGTAAGTTATGCATATGACTACCTATGTATTTTACAAGAATTATGAGATCTGAATTCAAACCAATTGTATATAATTGGTGAGAAATAAATATAAGCAAGTAGTGTTTATGAATCCTTATGTTATGAGCTAATCGAGATATGTTGGGAGTATATCCCCTTTGGTAGCTTATATTTACTCATTATTACATGCGACTTACTAAGCTTTATGCTTACCTCTTTTCCTTTCCATTTTCTTGTAGTGCTGCCAAAGTAACTTGTGGATCATCACCGTATGTCAGAGAAGCCAGTCACACTATCCCTGAAGCAATTGGTATAGCTAGTTTTATCATTTTGATTATGGCATGTATAGGGCCTAGTCTTTTTGCAATGGTCACAATGTTTTAGGCCAAATGAGTGGCTTGTCATAGCTCTTAAGTCATATTGTATAATGCCATGGATGGTGGCTAATATTGGTTATTGATAAGTGCAAATGATGATTTCATAGATGAGTAATCGCATGACTAATCAAGTTCTTGTTAGATTGATAAAGTGTAATGTTGTTGTATTAGATATCTTGTTGTGGTTGAATTGGCTTTGTGTTGCCGTGTGAATTGGTGGTACGTATTGCTTTATAGGTAGGCGTAAGTAAGGGTGGCAAAAAGGCTTGGTAGATAGCCTATTTTTGTCCACACGGCTAGTCACAAAGGGCATGTGCCTAGGCCGTGTGGCACACGGTCAGCCCTATGGACGTTTTGTTCGACCATGTGTCCCCTACACCTCGAATTTGCATGTCAGTATGTATGGTAGTAAACACACGAGCAGAGACATGGCCCTATGTCTCAGTCGTATGGAGGATATGGCCTTTGGCCATAGGCGTGTGCCTCCAATTAGTTGCTGACGTCCGAAACAGAATGTTAAGGTTTTTACACACGGGCTGCAACACGGGTGTGTTATGGCCGTGTGACTGGCATGGGCTATAGACACGGGCGTGTACTAGGCCATGTGAAAACGCCTGTAGGTTTGAATTTGGAATTTTATTTCACACAGGCTCGGGGCACGGACGTGTCCCTTTGGGCTTAGGCCGTACGAACCACACGGGCCTTCAGCACGGCCTGGTCAAAATGGCCACACGGGCGTGTCATCTTTCCACATGGGCGTGTGCCCCTATCTCAAGTTACAGTCTTGTCAAATTCTTTAAAGATGTTCGGTTTAACCCCAAATAGTTTTCCAAGGATGATTTGGGCCTTGTTGGCCGACATTAAGAACTTTTAGATTAAGAGCGAAAATTTTCAAATTTGATTTACTTTTTATAATTCGAAAATGATCGTATGCATGCATTAAGTCAAGTAATGCCTCGTGCCCAGTCCTGGCCTCGAACTCGAGTGAGGGGTGTTATATTTAGTTGTATCAGAGCCATGGTTTAGTCAATTCTAAGACTAACCTAGCATGAGTACGGGTCTAGCTATACATGTCATAAATGTATATTGATAGTGTGACGACTCCTGACGAAATAAATTGTGTTTTTATATTTATTAAATAGATCCTAATGTGGCTAAGGCGGATGACGTGGAAAGTAATGTGCCGGCTCCCGCTGAAGGGACCGCGTAGTTGATAGTGGGCCCGTGACAAAGAGTCAGGGTAGCGAGGCCAGAGAAGCTTACCTCCATATGATGGACACGTGGTACTCAGAGTTTATTTGTGTGAATCCGAATACTCCACCTCCCCCACCTCATCCAATTCCTCAACCTATCCCCATAGCTTCTCAAGGAGCAGAAATGGCTAGAAGAGAGAAACATCTAGTAGACAGAATCCGTAAGCATGGGGCTGGGGAATTTCAAGTAAATATTGATGATGATCCAGAGAGGGCCGAGTTTTGGTTAGAAAATACCATTAGGGTATTTGACAAATTATCGTGCATGCCAGAGGAGTGTATGAAGTGTGTAGTGTCACTCCTACGAGATTCAACCTATCAATGGTGGAATACCCTCGTGTCAGTGGTACCGAGAGAGAGACTAACTTGGGATTTCTTCCAGGAGGAGTTTCATAAAAGGTACATTACTCAAAGGTTCATAGATCAAAAAAGGAAAGAATTCCTTGAACTGAAACAAGGCCGTATGACGGTGACTGAGTACGAGCGTGAGTTTGTGAGGCTCAGCAAATATGTGCAAGAGTGCATTTTTATAGAAGCCATTATGTGTAAGAGATTTGAAGATGGTCTGAATGAAGACATTCGTTTATTAGTTGGTATTTCAGAGTTGAGGGAGTTTGCGATACTTGTCGAAAGAGTTTGGAAGGCCGAAAATTGGCCATAGAGAAGAGAAAAGCTGACATTGAGTCTCGTGACTCAAAGAAAAGACAGATGGGGAAATCACATCAAACCTCATCCAAGAGATTGAGAGAGTTTCCTACTCGATCAAAAACACATCAGTGGGGTTCTCGACCAAGAGTAAGAATAAGTAGTACGTGGTGACAGAAGCCCAAACCACTTCTATTGCAAGTGTTGGTAGTGCTCGCCCAAATAGACCAGAATGTTCATAGTGCGGCAAATGACATTTCGGTGAGTGTCGAGGTGATGAAAGAGGTTACTTTAAATGTGGGTCGTTTTATTCGTAGCTGTCCCAAAATGGTTAAGAAAGATAAGGATCAAAGTGTGAGAACAGGTAACGCTCCTTCAAGGGGTAGACCACGTAAGAACCTGGGGAAATGGGGCTAGCAATAGAGGTGCGCCTAGAGATGCTGCTATGATGTCTAAGGGCAGGGCACCTATAAGGAATTATGCTATACATGCCCGTGAAGAGGTAGAGTTTCCCGATGTAATTATGGGTACCTTTTCTATCCATGATATATTTGTCTTTGCTTTCATTGACCTAGGATCTACCCATTCCTATATTTGTATGAAATTGATACCCCATATGAATGTGATAGTCGAGTCCACTGAATTTGTGGTAAAAGTGTCCAATCCTTTAGGCAAACATGTGTTGGTTGACCAAGTGTGTAGAAATTGTCCCTTGATGATTAGAGATCATTGTTTTCTGGCTAACTTAATGTTGCCGTTTAATGAATTCTATGTAATCCTTTGGATGGATTGGTTAACTTCTCATAGTGTTGTAGTAGACTGTGGATGAAAATTTATCGAGTTGAAATGTGGGAGCGGGGATGTTCTTCGGGTTGAAATAAATGAATTAAATGATTCGCCTATAATAATATCGTCTATGACTACAGAGAGATATTTGAGAAAAGGGTATGAAGCTTACCTCGCTTTTATATTGAATACTCAAACATCTGAATTGAAGATCGAGTCAATACCAGTGGTATGTGAGTTCTCAGATGTGTTTCCGGAGGAATTACCTGGATTGCCTTCGGTGAGGGGAGTTGAATTTGGAATTGAATTAGTCCTTGGCATGAAACTTATCTCAATTGCTCCAAATAAGATGGCTCCAACTAAGTTAAAGGAGTTGAAAGTTCAGCCACAATAGTTAACCGATAAAGGTTTTGCAAGACTAAGCTTTTCTCCATAGGGTGCTCCGGTGCTCTTTGTAAAAAAGAAAGACGGGTGGTTGAGGTTATGTATTGACTACAGATAGCTCAACAAGGTGAAAGTAAAGAACAAGTATCCCTTACCAAGGATCAACAATTTGTTTGATCAATTGAAAGGAGCCACCGTGTTTTCCAAGATAGACTTAAGGTCCAGGTATTACTAGCTCAAAGTAAAGGAGCAAGATGTACCGAAAATCACATTTAGGACAAGGTATAGGCACTATGAGTTCCTTGTCATGCCCTTCGGTTTAACAAATGCCCTTGCGGTATTTATGGATTTGATGAATCGCATTTTTCAGCTATATTTGGATAAGTTTGTGGTGGTCTTTATCGATGACATATTGATTTATTCCCGTGATGAGAGTGAGCACGTGGAACATTTGAGAATGGTTTTACAAACCCTAAGAGATAAGCAATTGTATGCCAAGTTGGTACTGACGATACCATGATGTACCAAGATAGGATTTGTATGTCTAAGGACGATGAGATTATTCAGAAGATTTTACGAGAAGCATATAGTGGTTGCTTATCTATCCATCCAACTAGTGTAAAAATGTATAACAACTTGAAAAAAATGTACTGGTGGTCGAGAATGAAAAGAGACATTTTGAAGTTTGTTTTGAAAAGAGACATTTTGGAGTTTGTTTCTATGTGTCTAGTTTGTCAACAAGTGAAGGCCGAACACCAGGTACCTTCAGGTTTTCTTCAACCTATGATGGTTCTTGAGTGGAAATGGGACCGTGTAACCATGAATTTTGTGTCAAGGTTTCCTTTGACGCCAAGGAAAAAGAATTTTGTTTTGGACGTTGTTGATAGATTAACAAAGTCGGCATATTTTATCCAGTGCGTACCAACTATTCTTTTGAGAAATTGGCTAAATTGTATGTTTTTGAGATCGTGAGACTCCATGGAGTACCCTTGTCAATTATTTCGAATAGAGGTCCGAAGTTTGCCTTGCGATTTTGGAAGAAGTTGCAAGATGCATTGGGAACAAAACTAAATTTTAGTACGACATTTCACCCACAAACCGACGGTCAGTCAGAAAGAGTGATTTAAATCTTTGAAGACATGTTTAAGTGTTGTGTTCTCGAGTTTCAAGGCAGATGGTAAAAGTACTTACCATTGATAGCGTTTGCCTACAATAATAGTTATCAGTCAAGTCTGAAAATGGCACCTTATGAGGCTTTATATGGATGCAAGTGTCGGACGCCTTTATATTGGACCGAACTTAAGGAAAATCATATTCACAGGGTTGATTAGTCAAAGAAACTGGAGAGAAATTTAAGGTGATTCGTGACTGTTTGAAGGCTACATCGGATAGACAAAAATCCTACACGGATTTGAAATGAAAGGAAATTGAGTTTCAAGTCAGTGATAGGGTGTTTTTGAAATTATCCCCATGGAGGAAAGTCCTTAGATTCGGTAGAAAAGGCAAGCTGAGCCCTCTTTTTATAGGACCTTATGAGATTACTGGGAGAGTAAGGCCTGTTGCCTATCGATTAGCCTTTCCCTCAGAGTAGGAAAAGATTCACGACGTGTTTCATGTGTCCATCTTACGTCGATATAGATCGGATCTTTCACATGTGATCGCACCAACTAAGGTTGAGATTCAGTCGGATATGACTTATGGTGAAGAGCCGGTTAAGATTTAGGCTCGGGAGGTTAAACAATTGAGGAATAAGAGTATAGAACTTGTTAAAGTTTTGTGGCATAGAAATGGAGTCGAGGAAGCCACATGGGAACCTGAGGAGATCATGAGAGATCAATACCCGAACCTATTCACTGGTAAGATTTTCGGGGACGAAAATCCCTGAGAGAGGGAGAATTGTAACAACCCGATTTTGCGCTTAGTCAGAACAGTGGCTTTAGGACCACAAATTTGAAGTAAAGAAATTTTTTTTATTATTTTGGTGTTATAGCATGATTATATTAGTGCATGAAAAATTTGGCGAGGTAATTTTAGCGTTTGTGAGCTTAAATTCGAAAAAAGACTAAAACGCATAAAGGGTAAAAGTTCTATTTTACTTGATAGATGTACTACATAGCTAGAGAACCAAAATTGCCATTAGACCCTTTAGAAGCTAATGGCCGGACATAGGGGACAAGAAAATCAAATGGTCAAAGGAGTTGGTGACTTAATGCATGATAAAATAATACCCTACAGACTAGCCTTCATCTTTTTCATTCTTCCTTTCTCCTCCACTGAAGTTTTCAGCCATTCTAAGGGTTTTGGAAGCTTGAAATTTCAGCCAGTTATATCTCTCTCAAGTAAGTGATTTAGATGCTTATTTTTTATAATTTTGGTACTTTTGGAGCCCTTATGGCATAAGCTAGCTAATGGGGGGACCATTTTCCAAAATGGTTGATAGTCTAGCGATTTGCCAGGAAAGGATTTGTGATTTTTGCTGAGTTTTTATGGGAGAAAATGAATCTTAGTTGAGTAGTGACCAACTTTTGTGAAAGGACTTCCCATGAAAACCCTAATAAGACCATTTTGTAAAGTTTGTAAAATGGATAGTAATGTTGTGAAACAATGGGAATTTTGGGTTACTATAAGAGTAAATAAGGTTCGACTTGGCTTAAGATTTGAAGAAATTTGATAAAAATTGATTTTCAAGCGTAGGGGTAAAATGATCATTTCGTGAAAGTCTAAGAGCAAAATGGTCATTTTGCCAAAAATGTGAATTTATGATTGCTTAAATTTATTTAGAGGTTAAATGAGTAAATTTTTATTCTTTTAGATCAAGAAACACGAAAACCAGACTTGGACCGGGGGAAGGCCAAGCAAGTAGAGAAAATCGTCTAATTACCCATATTTTGTAATCCGAGGTAAGTTGTATGTTAATAATGCAACTATATTGTTATGATGTGTAATTGAATTAATGTTGCATAAATTGTTTTGATTGTGAATTTGAGTATGCATGTTGAGAAATTAATGTAATAAAGTCTCCCGGTTGGACATTAGGAATAGATTTGGATATTCGTGCCATGACATTGGGTGGTATGTATGCTAGTTTAAGGCATGTCTGGGACATGCGTTGGCCACATTATGAGAGCCAGTGTAAGACATGTCTGGGACATGCATCAACCTCGAGATATATAAGCTAGTGTAAGACCTGTCTGGGACATGGCATCAGCTTGTTGAGTGTCAGTGTAAGACCTGTCTAGGACATGGCATCGACACCGATAGACCAGAGCCAGTGTAAGACCTGTCTAGGACACAACATCGGCCTTGATGTATGAAAGTCAGTGTAAGACCTGTTTGGGACATGGCATCGACTTTGATGTGCTAGCTAGTGTAAGACCATGTCTGGGACATGGCGTCAGCATTTTATCCTATGTTTAGGGCTATTGAATATCCTATAGTATTCCAAATGGTTCAACAGGAGATTTATGGTTTATATCGAAATGAGAGAACTTATGACCATATGGTGAGTGGTTTAAGTTCATAAATGAGAATTATGACATTCGAGCTTTATTTATGTTGTATGTTTAGTACAGAAGGAAAGTGATAAGTTATGCATATGACTACCTATGTATTTTATACGAATTATGAGATGTGAATTCAAACCAATGTTGTATGATTGGTGAGAAATAAATATGAGCAAGAAGTGTTTATGAATCCTTACTTTCATGAGAAATATATATGAGCAAATAGTTACTCATTATTGCATGCCACTTACTAAGCTTTATGCTTATCTCTTTTCCTTTCCATTTTCTTGTAGTGCAACCAAAGTAGCTCGTGGATCATCACCTTACATCGGAGAAGCCAGTCACACTATCCCTGAAGCAATTGGTATAGCTAGTTTTATCATTTTGATTATGGCATGTATAGGAGCTAGTCTTTTTGTAATAGTCACATTGTTTTGGGCCAAATGAGTGGTTTGTCATAGCTCTTAAGTCATTTTGTATAATGTCATGGATGGTGGCTAATATTGGTTATTAATAAGTGCAAATGATGATGATTTCATAGAAGAGTAATCGCATGACTAATCAAGTTCTTGTTAGATAATGTGGTTGTATTAGATATCTTGGTGTGGTTGAATTGGCTTTGTGTTGCCTTGTGAATTGGTGGTATGTATTGCTTTAAAGGTAGATGTAAGTAAAGGTGGCAAAAAGGCTTGGTAGATAGCCTATTTTTGTCCACCCGGCTAGACACACGGGCGTGTGCCTAGGCCGTGTGTGACACACGGTCAGGCCCTTGGGCGTGTTGTTCGACCATGTGTCCACTACACCTCAAATTTACAAGTCAGTATGCAGGTAGCAAACACAAGGGTAGAGACACGGTTGTGTGTCTCAGTCGTGTGGAAGACACAGCCTTTGGCCACGGGCATGTGCCTTGGCCGTGTGCCTCAAATTGGTAGCTGACGTCAGAAAAAGAATGTCAAGGTTTTTACACAAGGGCTGCAACACGGGTGTGTTATGGCCGTGTGAGGGCATGGGCTGTAGACACGGGCATGTGCTCGGCTGTGTGAAAACCCTTGTAGGTTAAAATTTAGAATATAATTCACACGGGGTCGTGGCACAGGCGTGTCCCCTTATGCTTAGGCCGTGCGAACCACACGGGCCTTCAGCACGACCAGGTCAAAATGGCCACACTAACGTGTCATCTTTCCACATAGGCGTGTGGCCCTATCTTAAGTTACAATCTTTTGAAAGTCTTTAAAGATATTCGGTTTAATCCTAGATAGTTTGCCAATGATGATTTGGGCCTTGTAGGCCCATATTGAGAATTTTTAGATTAAGAGAGAAAAGTTTTAAATTTTATTTAGTTTTTATAATTTAAAAATGATCGTATGCATGGATTAAGTCCAGTAATGCCTCATGCCAAGTCCTAGCCTCGGACTCGGGTGAGGAGTGTTACAATTTCTCACGCTGCCAACACTTGATAGTGATGTAGCTTGAGTTTTATGACTTGAGTATTACTTTCCACGATCTCTGTTTGGATATTCAATTGAAGCATTCAAACAAATATACGAATCCCATGATTTCTTTGACAAAGACTGATATGGTTAACTCATCAATCTCTTTCTTGAATCTCTAGCCTCGAAATCTGCCTTTCTATTTTCTTTGCTAAGTTCTTCGGCTTTACAAGCTTGGTCAACTAACACAACAAACTCTTTCAACTCTAGAATTGTGACAAACAATCTGATGTCTTCGTTCAATCTGTCTTTGAATCTTTCACACATAATCACCTCAGTTCAAACACATTATCGAGCATACTTACTGAGTCTCACAAACTCTCGCTCGTACCCAGTCACAGACATACGACCCTGTTTCAACTCTAGAAACTCTTTGCTTTTTTATCAATAAACCATTTACTGATGTATTTCTTTCTAAACTCAGCTTGAAAGAATTCCCAGGTGACCCTTTTTGTAACAGCCCGATTTAGGGCCAAAAAGGAATAGTGGTTTCGAAACCACGAATCCAAGGCTGAAAGAAATTATTTTGATTAAGTTTTAGTGTTTATATTATGATTTCATAATTGTGTGAAAATTTCGTTGCGAAATTTTATCGATTGGGTGTTTAATTTGATATTTAGGACTAAATTGAAATAGGTAAAAAAAATGTGTGTTCTAGTTCATAAAGTACTTGACTGAAATGGGGGTTTTAAGTATAGATCCTTAAATGGAATTAGACCATTATACTTTATATGGACAAAAATTAGGACATGGATGGAATTTTAAGAAAGTTTAGTAGTAAAGGCATTTTGGTCATTTGTATATTAAATGAAATAAAGTGGGAAAAATAACACGAAAATGTGTTCATCTTCATTCAAGCTTGGCCGAAACTTACATGTTCTCCATAGCTAGGGTTTTTCCCAAGCTTTCAAGCTCAATAGTAAGTGCATTCAAGCCCTGCTTTTAATGTTCTTTACATTTTTGAAATCTTCGTAGCTCGGTCTACCTATTTCTACCATTATGTCGAGCTAGGGTTTATGTTTAAAATTTTACCCATGAATGATATGCATGTATTTTGATGTTTGATGGTAGAATATGAATGTTTGAAGTTAGGAGAACGATCTTTTCTAAGCGATTTTTAGCGAAAACGAGCAAAACGGCATAATCGGTAAAAATACCTGTTGTTCATAACTATGTGTTAGAGCTAGAATTTGATGTTGTCATAGAAGGGAAAAATGATCAGCATGTCATAATACATAATAATAAGGGCTGAAATTAAATTCCCAAGCCTAGGGGCAAAATCGTAATTTTGTAAAAGTAAGGGGGCAAAAATGTAATTTTTCCATAATGTGATTTTTGGATTGAAATAAATAGTATGAGTGTTAAATGAGCTAAATGTGTTGTTATAGATCAAGAAAGGCGTGGAATCGATCTCGAACGGGGGAAGGAAAAGGTTTTGGACTAAATTGCAAAATTTCTATATTTTGCACCGAGGTACGTTTGTATGTAAATAATACATTAACTTCATTTACATTTTAATATTTCAGCCTATTATATGTATTTTAGCTAATTTTGAAACATAAATCGACTATTGGAGGAATGGAAATAAGTAATAGAGAGAGAAATCCCGGTTGAACATTTGAAAAGATTGAATAATATAGATGGAGCGTAGCTAGGTCACATGTATGGTGTTGAGTGCACATCATGTGTACAAGAAAGCTACGAGATACTATGTAGTAGCTCGGTCACATGTGTGATGTGGGATGTATCCCATGTAGACAAGAGAGCTACGGGAGAGATAAATGTAGCTAGGTCGCATGTGTGATTCCAAGTGAAGGACACCATGTAGACAAGAGAGCTACAGGATAAATTGGCTAGGTCACATGGGTGGTACTAAGTGTTCACCATGTGTACAAGAGAGCCGAATTATTTGAAATATGATAGTGGGGCAGTGTGCTGAAACCATCAAGTATCGCGGATTGATCCGAATTGTTCAACGGGATAATTTTACGGTGGCATTGTAATCATGGACTTATACTTGTGATGTATGAAATGTGGTGAAAATGAATTGTGATATGTATGCTAAGTGAGGTTAATACAAAGAAAGTGTGAAAGAGTGAATTTGCAATAATATTGTTTTGGACAGTAACAGTGACGTGATTTTGAAAAATCACCAAAAATAGTATAAATTTAATTAGAGGCTGAATGAGATACGAAATTAAAGCTCAATAAGTCTATTTTCATATAAAAGAAACATAGAAAGCAAAGAAAATCTATATTTTGAGATATTTATATTTGTGTGTGACTTGTTTAGATTGACTATGTGATCCCCTGTTCTGACTTTGATAAATCATTACAAATTGTAAAACAATAATTAAGAAATATAGTTTATATTTCTAGATTACTTATTGAGTCTAGTTTTAAATGAAACATGTTTCATGGCTATTTGAATTGTGTACTAGGAGAATTTCAACTCGTAGTGAACAGAGGTCAGATCAGTCGAGCTGTATAATAGGGGAAACTTTAACTAATAAACTGTACTAATTGGCTGGACCAAAAATTCTAGAAAAAAATTAGTAAGAATTTTTATGAGTCTAGTTTCAGGAAAATTTTATGGATTTTAATTTTGAGTGTTGTAACTCGAGTTATGATTTATTTAGTGAATATGACGCAGGAGAGACAGCTCAATCAAAGTGGAGTAAATATTGAAAATAAAAGTAGATACACTTGAGTTAATGTGTAAACATATTAGATTCTTTAATTATTATTTATATACTTACTTACTAAGCTATATAAGCTTACTTTCTTTTCTCTCTTTTGTCTTATAGTGTCGTCCGGCATTGCTCGGGAGTTAAGGATCGTTGAAGATCTGCCACACTATCAATACTTTTGGGTATTTGAAATAAACATTTCCTTTGAATTATGGCATGTATAGTAGGCTTCGTTATTTTGTTACGTGTCATAATTGCCTGGGTTTAAAATATTGGTTACATTATTTAACCAAATTATTTTGTATAAGCCATTGAATTTGGCTAATATTGTTCAAGACATATGTTATAATGATACATTATCTATTTGGATGACATATTTCTATTTCGGTTTTGTTTAATGATATATATTATGATCTGGTAATACCTCGTACCCTGTTTCGATGTGGAACATGGGTAAGGGGCGTCACACTTTCCCTTGGCACCACTGATACTAGAGTATTCCACCACTGATATGTTGTGTCCCTTAGAAGTGATACGGCACATTTTAAACACCTAGCTGGTGTGCAGGAAAGCTTATCAAATACCCTTATTATATTTTCAAGCTAAAACTCAACTCTCTCAAGATCGTCATCAAAAGTAGCTTTGAACTCTTTGACCTCGTATTTCTAGATCTTATCAACAGATAGCTTGTTCGATAGTTAAAGTTCCACACCTTAAGGAGCTACGGGAATCAGCTAGGGATTAGGTGGGGGTGAAGATTGCTAAGCAGCCAGATTTGTTTGAACAAACTCTGTAAACAACACATTCATCATCTACAAGAAGGCTTCTTTAGCCTCTCCTCCCTAACTACACGTTACGGGTCTCGACTCTGATTGTGCTACCTTGTGAATGAAGCCAGGCACATTACCTTCAACATCATCCGCTACAGCTTGATTGGAATCCATTTACTATATGAAAACACATTTTAAACTATCAGGAATATCACACTATCACAAGCTATATATGGCATGTATAGCTAGACTTTCACACACACTACGTTAGTCCAAGAATCGACTAAAATGTAGCTCTGATACTAATAAATGTAGCACCCCTCACCCGTATTCAACTCCAGAATATGGTTATGGCGCATTACCAGACTTATAACACAACTAAACATACATTCTCATATATTTTCAAAATTCATGCAATTATCATTCAAGATCAACCACATTGTCCCTAGTACGAGCCTACGAGGCCCAAAACATGCTTTAAGAGTGGTTCGGGACTAAACTGATAACTCATGAAATTTTTACAAAACTTAGAAAATTTTCCAAACTACAGGGGACTCACGCCCGTATGGCTTGGCCATCTGTCTCACACAGCCAAAGACATACCCGTGTCACAGGCCGTGTGGACATTTGAAATGGGAGCACATGGTCGTGTCCCAGCCTGCGTCCTACCCCATGTAACTCTCTGACTTGGGTCACACGGCCAACACACATGTCCATGTGGCTAGCTTGTATGCCCTAAGAAATTGCCACACACGCCCGTATGCCAGGCCGTGTCAAACCTGTAGGGTATACTAACTTATGCCACACGGCCAAGTCACACACTCGTGTGCTGAGCCATGTGGAGCATGCTGACTTGATTTTTATTTTAGCACCAAGGGACACACGGCCATGTAACCTGATTGTGTGTCACACATGGCTGAGACACACGCATGTGTCTCTTCCCGTGTGGACAAAATATAACAGCCCGTTTTTAGTCAAATCAGAACAGTGGTTTTGGGACCACAAATCCGAGATCAAAATATTTATTTTATTACTATTTTAATGTTTACAGAATGATTGAATGGTTGTGTGAAAGTTTCGTTTAAAAATTTTATCATTTGATTAGTCAATTTGATAAAAAAGATCTTAATCGTGTTAAGTGCAAAATTTGTGTTCTATTGTTAAAAGTGTTGAATAGCTTGGTTTTTAAATATGGTGGCCTTAAATCGTAATTAAACCATTTGAAATTTTGGGTGGACATTTATGGCCATGGTTAGGTGAATTTTTAATGATTTTATGAAGATTAATAATGTAATTTGGTAATTAAATGATGAATTAACTAAAGAAAAACAAGGTATCATCTTGTTTCTTCGTCTAGCCGAAATTGGAGAAACAAAACACCATTAAAAGAGCTTCTAAGGCTCGGCCATCAATCTTGGTGCATATCAAGAAAAGTGAAATACAGACTTAGATCGAGGAGAGAACAAAGTCTCATATTATTAGTTAACCCATGTCGTCGTTTCTATGTCTGATGTAAGTTTGTATGTAATAAGCAATATTATAATTATGCTTTAAATGCTTTGATATTGTATGAATTGTGAATTCGACTCTACGGATACGTTTGACGAAGGTTCAGCATTGAAAATTGCATATGAACCTTAGGAATAGATTAGGATACTAGTGTCATGTAACACCCCTTGCCCGTATCTGACATCGGGACAGAGTTTGTGGCGTTACTAGACTAAAACATAAACATTCACGCAATAATCGAGCCATAAAATTTCGTTCAAATTTAAAACTTTTCAATTTCATGCAAATTGTCCCTTATAAGGGCCTACGAGGCCCAAAACATTCATCGGAAGCAAATCGGGACTAAGCCGAGAACTTTAGAGAACTTTAGAGAACTTTGAGAAAACTTAGAAAACTTTCTTATTTTGGGGAGTCACACGCCCATGTGGGTAGGCCTTGTGGTCGCACACGCCCGTGTTGCTTGGGACACACTCGTGTTTTCAGCCCATGTAATCCTCTGACTATGATGTCATCAACCAAAATAAGGTCACACGACCAAGTCACACGCTCGTGTGCTTAGGCCGTGTGGCAAATTAAATTCTCAAAATTAAGTCCAGACTTCACATGGCTTGGGCACACGCCCATATCCTGAGGCCGTGTCCTCCATACGGCAGAGGCACACGTCTATTTCTCTATCCGTGTGTTTACTACTGGGCATTCTGTTTTACATTAATTACGGTGCAAGGGACACACGGCCGGATCACACACCCATGGGGCAGACCGTGTGTCACACACGGCCTATACACACGCTAGTGTGGACAACCTTGAGGCTATTTTCCAAGCCATTTGTCACCCTTAAATGCTCATTCATTCACTCATCATTGATGGCATGCAACATAGTATATTTAGTCACTCAACTACTCATAAACATGATTAATTCATGCCTTTGTAATGCCAACATATCACCTATCCAAACCATCATGCTTTCATATGGCATTCCACACCAATTTCATATTCATTCATCATGCTAAACCTATTTTCAATTTACTCAATTATATCAGAGTTTTGGTTATACTTATTAGCCATGATTCATTCATTTAGCACATGTGTCATTCATCACACATCTCATCCATAAGAAATCACATCAAGCATAATACGTTGCATGCATGCATAATTGATTAGGGTTATAACCCCAATAATGAATATGAACCATATCACATGGCCATATACAAAATAAATCAAATATTTCCATAAGCCAACACATTTGACTAGACCAATTTGACATATAACAAAAAGACCAAGTCCCTATACATGCCATACTCAAAATGTTGAGAATAACAATACCCAAATGTCCAGTTGATAGTGTGATAGAGCCTCCGACGTCCTTCGATTCCCAAGCTAGCTTGACGATACTATAAGAAAATGGGAAAAGAGAGGGGAGTAAGCATAAAGCTTAGTAAGTTTACATGCAAAGAAATAGCAACATAATCTTCTAAATATAAATACCAATGACATAACATAGTTTACTTATTTGTTATCATAAATTCATAAGCATATATCAAATTTGTAGACATAACGTTCACATTTTCAATCTTACCAAAAATTCATCACAAATCAAGTTCATACACATGAGTTTTTCATACATACCTGTACTAACTCAAATCACATTGTCATATTTCCTCATCATTGACTTACTTGTCGATTAACTCACAAGTTTACCAATTGAACGCTCGGAATACTATTAGATACATGGAAGACTTGCACATAACGCTTCAAACGTAGCCAAATGCTACCTCATCTCACAATCACACATTGCTCGCTCTTGAGCTAATCACAGACCTGCTCACACAAGTTGACAGTTAGGACATAACTACTCAGGCTGCTCACACAAGCTAACAGGTACCCGCAACACATGCCAGGCTACCCAGCCACCGGTAGAACGTACAAGACTACCACCCAGATTCACATAATCACATATACACATAATTCCATGATCTCATAATCACATAATTCCTAGTGACATGTCACATTGTATCCTATATTATTCCTAAGGTTCAAGCAAGATTTTCTCGATAACGTATAATCATCGAACTCGTTCACAATGTCATGCTCATAGACAATAAAGTCATTCATACACTCTTCATAATAATTAAACATAGAGATTCATACATAAATAAAAAAATTCAAACATGATATATTGTTGCATTATTTACACATGAACTTACCTCGATACAAAATATGGACAATTAATTCAATTTAGTCCAAAATCTTATTCTTTCCTCGGTCTCGGTCTGGATATGTTTTTCGTGATTTATAATAGTAATTCAGCTCATTTAATCATCACATTATTCAAATTATACCAAAAACTATATTTAGGCAAAATTATAGTTTTGTCCCAAACGTTCACATATTTATAAATTAGTCCATAGGCTCGTAAAATGAAATGTGTTCATTTTCTTTGTTACCCAAGCCTAGTCGAACATATACCATGCTAATATTAGCCCAAATTTTCCTTTATTTCACTTTTTTACTACTCATTGTTACACCTTTTACAAACAAGTCCTTTTCATGCAATTCTATCAAAAATCACTTAGTAAAAGATGTTAAACACACATCAAACTTTCATATTCTTCCATTAAACATCGAAATACAAACATGTCACACATGGGTAAAATTTTATACATGAACCCTAGCTCAAAATATGGCTAGAAATGGATAGATCATGCTTCAAGGACTTTAAAAATGCAAAGAACATCAAAAATAGGGTTAGGGAGCTTCATTTGTAGACCTAACTTACACAATTTCAGTCTTACCATAAGTTCATCACATATCGAGCTCATACATATGAGTTTAACATACGTACCTGTACCAACTCGTAACACATTGTCATACTTCCACATCATCGACTTACTTATCGAATAACTCACTCGTTTACCCATTGAATACTCAGAATACTATCGGATACACGGAAAACCTGCACATAGTGCCTCAAACATAGCCAAATGCTACCTCATGTCATAATCACACCTCGTTCGCTCTCGAGCTAATCACGAGCCTGCTCACACAAGCTGATAGTCAGGATGTAACTACACGGGCTACTCACACAAGCTGATAGGTACTCGTAACACATGCCAGGCTACCTAGCCACATCAATAAAACATTAAAACATGATACAACATTGCATTATTTAGACATGAACTTACCTTGGTCTAGGCTTGGACTCCGTTTTTCTTAATTTTCAAGCTTGAAAAGTTGAAAAACCCTAGCTATGGAGATCTTGAGAATTTCGGCTATGGCATGGAGAAGTGAACACAATTTTGACTTATTTTTCCCTCTTTATTCTTTTATTAACGAAATGACTAAAATTCCCTTAAGGCCTTTCATTCAAAATTTTCCTATTCATACCTATTTTTTTCCATAATTATAGAAATTGGGCAAATTACTATTTAAGGACCTCTAATCAATAGTCTATGGCAATTTCATCCCTAAAGCTTCTAGAACTCACATTTTGTAACTTTTGCAATTTAGTCTTAAATGTCAAATTGGACACTTTATCAATAGAATTTCTTTATGAAACTTTCACACAAGCATGCAATCATATCATAGATCTCATGAGAACCATAAAATAATTATTTCTATTTTTGATTTGAGGACTCAAAACCACTATTCTGACTAGGCCCTAATTCGGGATGTTACAATTATCCCCCTCAGGGATTTTCGTCCCTGAAAATCTTACTCGTGAAAAGGTTTGGGTATTGGTTTCTCATGTTTTCTTCGGTCTCCCATGTAGCCTCTTCAACCCCATGTCTTTTCCATAAAACATTCACAAGGGCAATACTTTTGTTTCTCAATTGCTTGACTTCCCGGGCCAAAATCATAATCTTCTCTTCACTATAAGACATATCCGATCAGATCTCGACCTCTATCGGTGAAATAACGTGTGAAGGATCGGATCAGTATCGGTACAACATAGACACATGGAACACATCATGAATCTTTTCTAATTCAGATTGTAAGTGTAACACCCCTTACCCGTGTCTGACACTGGGACAGGATACGAGGCATTACCGGACTTAAACGCAAACAATCATGCAAATCCAAGCTATAAAATTTCGTTCCAAACTAAAACCAACTGGATATATTCTTAGCGTCCCTATTATTGGCCTACGAGGCCCATAACTTGCATTTAAAATGGTCCGGGACCATACTAAGAACTTTGGAAAGTTCTGGGAAAACTTAAAAAATTTTCTCATAAAATAAGGTCACACGCCCATGTGGACACAAGGGAAAGCCCGTGTCCTCAGGCCGTGTAACTCTCTGTTTATGACATCAACACACAATTTGAACCACAGAGCCAGGCCACACACCTATGTCACCAGGCCGTGTCCCTCACACAGATGAGACACACGGCCGTGTCTCAGTCCGTGTGGCCAACACTTAGGCTATTTTTCAAGCCTTTGTGTTACCCTTAGTTCCACAGTTCATTATGTACATTAAGGACACATATCATGGCCTCATTTTAATGATTTAACCTTCTTCATTAAGATATATTCTTAACATCAACATGTCATTATTCATGTGTTTTGCATACGCATGCGATATCAAGTCTAGATGCGAACATCCATGACCATTAATCTGACTATTGCACCACATTTACTAAAAATCTAGAATTATTCACTTATCACTTGTGTCACTAGACCTTAGGCATTCAAGTTCAAGCAACATAATCTTAACTCTATATGATGCACTTGTTCATAACAATGACCGGTTCGATTGGTCATGAAGCATTCATCATACACACATGCCTATTCACATCGCAAACATTAGAACTTAAAATGGATAAATAGGCTTACAAGCCATAATCATCATAAGCCACATCTCATGGCTATATACAACGAATCATTATGAGCCAATACATTTGGCTACTCATAACAACATCTATCATAAAACTAAGTCCCTATACATGCCACTCACTTGAAACCGCTAGCATATATATTAATATTCCAAAGATGATGTCTCGATAGTGTGATACTGTTTTCGACGATCTCCAACCCCGAGCAGACCTGAAACCATTAAGGAAATGGAAAGGAGGGAGTAAGCTTTATGCTTAGTAAGCTTGCATGAAAAATAATAAGCAATGTGATAACATGCTACTTTCAAATTCTTTCTATTTATTCAAATTTCAGCCAAGCTGTTTTCTTGAGTCACAGTCATTAAATTATTTATATCTAGAGTTATAGGACTCCAAATCAAGATGTTAATTTTCCCTGAAACTAGAGTCACATATATTATTACCATAAAATTTTTAGAATTTTTGGTCTAGCCAATTAGTACAATTTATTCTTTAAAGTTACCCCCTATTTCGTTGTCTGACAGTTCCGATCTCACTTCACTACGAACTAATTATCTCATAGTATGGAACTCGGATTATGCTCCCATTTATTTCTCTTGAAAATAGACTCATTAAGGATTTTATGCATATAATTTATGACCCATAATCATTTTTTTAAAAATTTTAATGATTTTCCAAACTTAAGATAGGGGAGTCTGAGATTACTCCGACCCTGTTTCACAAAAATTCCAATATCTCATAATATGAGATTCCTTTGCTTACACCGTTTCTTTTATCTGAAACTAGACTTGATAAGCTTAAATTTCATATTTTATTCAGCCTTTAATTTGACTTCCACAATTTTTAGTGGATTTTCAAATTCGTGCCACTGCTATTGTACTAATCTGTCTTAGTGCAACATGATGATAACCATCACAAATTTGTCATAGAAATTATTCTCATAAATATCATTCATTTATTTGCACTATCATCACAAGTCATTTCATTTCACATGTCAAACAGGTGCCCATGGATTCCGAGTACGTACCTGTGCTATCTCTTAGCACAACCAATCATCTAAACATAATAATCATATGTATCGTATTAGTATCATCTAAGCATAGATGAGTTTAGAATTTCAAGTATTTCCATTTCATTTCTCATTTTAATTCCTGTTGAATTTCTCAAAATCTCGATGGATAGCCATTTACTGTCAACTCATAAATGATCATTTCAAGTACTCACCATCGCAAACCTCGCTCTTACTGCAGGATTACCAGTTCAAGCTAAATCCCCCGTAATAGTAACTCATAGAGCAATGTCGGGATTACCAGTCCAGGCTAAATCCCTTTCTACAACAATTGCTCTCATAAGCTCGGATCTGAATTGCCAGTCCAGGCTAAATTTAGCCCTCAATTGAATTACCCATCCCAGCTAAATCCTTAATGCACCCATATTCTTTGGGAGGCTTGGTCACTTAAGGAACACCCGTCCGGGCTAGATCCTTTCTATTTTGAGATCATTGGATTACCCGTCCGGGCTAAATCCTTTTCTACAACACATGCAGGATCTCATGTCATGTAAGAATGTCGTATCCATCAGATGTCTTTTTTAATCAACCGAGACATTTTACCATCTTTTCATCAATACGATAGTTTCATAATATCAATCATGTTTTCGTGGAAACAATTAACATATAATACATGAAACATCAAGACACATAATACATGGTAGAAATGAAACATTCACATTTCACATACTATCAAGGCATTATAAATATCATACATTATTACATTAATTATATACTTACTAATCATGTAGCATTATTCTCTTGAATTTCATGCATCATTGTTTCATATCATATTTTCACATCATGAACTCATTCCATCACCTTTCAATGTATTCACTCATGCCATTCATACAATGACAATAAGGGATTTTAATTTAAACACATATTGCATTATTATTGACACGCGAACTTACCTCGAATACGGAAACGACAAAATTACTATTGTAGTCCAAAACTCGTATTTTCCCGATTTAAGCTTGAATCTCGATTTTCTTGATCTAACATTACAAATATAGCTCATTTATTACTCAAATGACTCAAATGGGTCCATAAATCATACTTTTACAAATTTTCATTTTGACCCCTAAACTTTCACTTATTTACACTTTGGCCCTTAGGCTCGTAAAATGATTTTTATTCAATTTCCTTGCATTTTAAGCCTAGCCGAATCATTTTCATAACTATGGTAGCCCCCAATTTCCACTAAATCACCCTTTAATGACCAATTTTATAACTTTTACAAAATGGTCCTTTCATACGTTTTCATCGAAAACCACTTAGTAAAAGTCGTTTATTTAACACCCAACACTCATTTTCTACCATTACACATCAAAATAAAAGCATGTCATTCATGGGTAAATTTTTAAACATAAAACCTAGCTCAAAATAATGGTAGAAATGAGTAGATCATGTTACCAGGGCTTCAAAAATGTAAAGAACATTAAAAATGGGGCTCGGGATCACTTACAAATGAGCTTGGAAGCTTGAACCAAAACCTAGCCATGGCTTCCGTGTAACTTTCGGCTGGATGAAGAAGATGGCCATGAATTTGTCTTATTTTTCCCTTTTTATTATTTTAATTACCAAAAGACCAAAATGCCCCTAACTTAAAAATATTCTATTTCATCCATTTCTTGTCTATTTTTGTCCAAAAATTAACCAATGGCCTAACTACCATATAAGGACCTCCAATTTAAAAACTCATAACAATTGGACACCCTTAACATGTAGATCTCAACTTTTATACTATTTACAATTTAGTCCTTTTGACCAAATTGAGTGCCCAAACGTCGCAATTTTCAAATGAAATTTTCACAAAATCATCCTGTGAAATTGTAGACCATAAAAATATAATAACAATAAATTTTCTTACAGTAAGGCTAATTGATAGGCAACTGACCCTACTCTCTCGGTAATCTCATACGGTCAAATAAAGTGTGGACTTAATTTGCCTTTCTTACCAAATCTCAAAACCTTTTTCCATGGAGACACTTTCAATAATACTTTATCACTGACTTGAAACTCAATCTCTTTCCATTTCAAATATGCGTACGATTTTTTTCTATCCGAAGCGGCTTTCAAACAAGCTCGAATCACTTTTACCTTTTCTTCGGTTTCTTTAACCAAATCAACTCCGTGAATCTGATTCTCCCTGAGTTCGATCCAATACAAAGGCGTCCTGTACTTACGCCCATAAAATGCCTCATAAGATGCCATTTTAAAACTTGACTGAAAATTGTTATTGTAGGCAAATTCTACCAACGGTAAACACTTTTCCCAATTACCTTGGAACTCAAGGATACAACATTGTAACATATATTCAAGAATCTGAATTATTCGCTCAGACTAACCGTCAGTCTACAGATACTAAAATTCAATTTTGTACCTAAAACCTCCCGCAACTTCTTCCAAAATTGCAAAGTGAACCTCGGATCTTTATCTGGTATAATTGTAAAGGCACTCTGTGTAACTTACTATTTCAAAAATATACAACTCGGCTAGCTTGTCAAGTGAATAGTCAATACATACCAGTATAAAATGAGCCGACTTTGTTAATCGATCAACAACAACCCATACAACATCTTTCTCTCTCGGTGTGAAAGGCAAACCTATCACGAAATCTATAGTAATGCGGTCCTATTTCCACTCGAGAACCATCACAGGATGAAATTAGCCTGAAGGTACTTGTGTTTAGCTTTTAGTTGTTGACAAATCAGGCATTTTGGAACAAACTCAGAAATATCTCTTTTCATACTCGACCACCAATACAATTTCTTCAAGTCATTGTACATTTTCGTACTACCGAGATGTATAGACAGACGATCACTATGGGCCTCCAGTAAAATCTTCTGAATCAACTTGGTATTCTTAGGAATACAAATCCTATTTCAAAGCATTAAACAACCATCGAAACTAATCCAAAAATCTGATTCCATGCCCGATTCATATTGGACTCTCTAGGCTTGTAAATCACCGTCACTTTGCTGAGTTTCATAAATCTCTTGAAGAAACATCGGTCTAGCTCTCAGCTCGGCTAGAATCGAACCATCACCTGATAAGGCCAACTAAGCATTCATAGCCCTTAAAACAAATAGTGACTTCCTACTCAAATCATCGGTGTAACACCCCTTACCCGAGATTGTCGTGGGAGTCGAGCGCGAGGCATTACCGGACTTAGCTTACTAATTCAGGGCATAAAAATTTACTTTTAAAATTAATTTAGTTTCATTCATTCAATATGTCCCTAAAAAGGGTCATTGAGACCCTAAAACATGAAATTGAAATGGTTCGGGAACAAATCAGAATCAATAAAAATTTTTCAATCACTTAAACAAATCAAAACAATTTATTTCATCTTTCATAAATAAACTGTCCATCTATGTCATAGTCACTAAATAAATCATAACTCGAGTTACGAAACTCGAAATTCAAATCCGTATATTTTCTCTGAAATTAGACTCATATATCTTTTAGAATTGTTGGTCTAGCCAATTAGTACAGTTTATTAGTTAAAGTTTCCCCTATTTTAGTGTTCGGCTGATCTGACCTCTGTTCACTACGAATTTGTAAAACAAAAACATAACTCAAATAAATAGTAATTTTCTATTATTACTAACAGCATAATTATTACAATACTTAATTATGTCTTTTTTCCTTTCAAAAGTATACTCAATAAGGAATCTATTCATATAAATTATAACTCCTAATTATTTTTGTAAAATTTTTAGTGAATTTCTAAAGTTAGAACAGGGGATTCAGAAATCACTCTGACCCTGTCTCATCAAAATTTAAATATCTCATAAAATACAGCTCTTTTATTTACTCTGTTTCTTTCATACGAAAATAGACTCAATAAGCTTTCAATCTATATCTCATTCACTATCTAAATCCATTTCTACTATTTTTAGTGTTTTTTCAAATTCACCTCATTACTGCTGTCCGATACTGTTTTAAAGCTAATTTCACCTTTTTCATGATTTGCATGGAATAACTAGCATTTAGGCATACATAACACCTAACATGTCTTGATTAGCCATTCCAATAGCTAATCATTATCAAGCATTTACATACCATTGATTAGCCATATCATAAGATCATACACACAAAATGGCTATGATGCTATACATGCCATACTCAATATGAAACGTCTAGGTATACCAAAATAATCCTTGTGATAGTGTGCCCGAACCTCTGACGTACTTTGCAATCCCCGAGTTAGCTTGAAAAAACTATAAAAAGAAGGAAAGTAAAGGGGGTAAGCATTAGGCTTAGTAAGTTTGCATGCAAATAAATAACAACATTCATAAGAATTATCTTACTACTTGGCATGATACTACTTAATGCAACTTCATTAATTATCTTACCTTACCTTACCTTGATATTCTCTTTAAATTTTCCCGTTAAACCACTTGGAATACTAAGGATACACGGGTACCCTACCATTGCCATGACTTGTCATGGTCTTACGTGGTATCCTTTTGAAACTTACCATTGCCATGTCTCGACATGGTCTTACATGATATCCTTGCCTTATGAACTCAGCAATGCCATGCCTTGGCATGGTCTTACATGGGACATTTGCCTTATAGTAACTTATCAATGCCATGTATTGACATGGTCTTAAATGGTATCCATGCCTTAGAAACCTTACCAATTTCCATGCCTTGGCATGGTCTTACATGGTCTCCTTAAACCCTAGTGTCATGACATTTGTATCCTACATATTCCTAAGGTTCAATTGAGACTTTCTGAAATTACTTGTCTATCAATTCATGCTTGAGTCTTCTTTGAATAATTTCATAAAATAATATACACATGCTGGAAATTAACAACATTAACATAAAATAATATAATATTGTATTTATTTACTGCAAACTTACCTCGAAACAAAATACGATCAACTATATCGATTTAGTCCACTATCTTTTTCTTTCCCCTGTCTAACTCTGAATTATCTATAATAATAAAATTAGCTTATTTAATACTCATATTTATTAAAATAGTCCTTGACTCAAACTTTGGAAAAATTACACTTTTGCGCCTAAACTTTTACATATTTACATTTTTGCCCCAAGGCTTGGAAATTAAACTTCATCCTATTTTCTTATGTTTTATGGCACGCTAATCATTTTTCCTTTGTATGGCAACATCAAATTCTCACTCTAACATGTACTTATGAACATTAGGAATTTTTACCGATTACATCGTTTTACTCGTTTTCACGTAAAATCGCTTAGAAAAAGTTTTTTAACACAATTTAAAGCTTCATATTCTACCATAAAATATCAAAATAACACATTTCACCTATGTGTATTTTTCCAAATATAAACCCTAGGTTAAATTATTGCTAGAATAAGATTAATTAAGTTATCGGGACTCCAAAAACGTAAAGAACATTAAAAACGGGGCTTGGAATCACTTATTGTGGAACTTGGAAGCTTGAAACAAACCTTAGCTATGGAGAACCCTTGACATTTTGCCTAAGGAAGAAGATAAGCACATTTTTGCCATCTTTTTCCCTTTTTAATTCTTTTATTTGACACTTTACTAAAATGCCTTTCATTAAAATTTTTAGTTATTTCTACCTATGTATATCCATTTTTGTCCATGAAAATATAATGGTCTAATTACCATTTAAGGACCTCCACTTCAATTATGAACTTCAATTTAATCCCTTAGCATTTAGAACTCATATTTATCAACTTTTGCAATTAAGCCCTAATATGCAAATTGGACATGCAATCACTGAAATTTCTTATCGGTATTCTAACACATTCATCTAATCACTCGGTAAATCATAAAATTAATTGCATTAAACTTTTCTATCTTGGATTCTTGGTTTTGCAACCACTGTTCTATTTAGGCCCTATTTCAGGATGTTAGAATCGATGACCACGTTCGCCTTTCCTAGGTGGTAGTCAATCACTAGCTTATAATCTTTTATCAACTCTAGCCACCTTTGATGCCGTAGGTTCAAGTCCTTTTGAGTCATCAAGCACTTCAGACTTTTATGATCAGTATACACATGACATTTCTCACCATACAAATGATGTCTCCAAATCTTCAATGCAAAACTATGGTAGCCAATTCCAAATCGTGTGTCAGAAATTCCTCTCATGCGGTTTTAGCTACATCGAGGCATAAGCGATCACTTGCCGTCTTGCATAAGCACACAACCTAATCCGTTCAAAGACATATCACTATAAACCATAAATTTTTTCCCGGTTCAGGTTGTACTAAAATTGGAGCCTCAGTCAATAATGCCTTTAGTTTCTCAAAACTCTGTTGGCATTTTTCCGTCCATTCGAACTTAACATTCTATAAAAATCTTGTCATCGGAGTAGCAAACATGGAAAATCCTTTCACAAACCTTCTGTAATAATCGGCCAAACCTAGAAAGCTTCTGACCTCAGTTACATTTCTCGACGGTTTCCAATCAACAATAGCTGAAATCTTACTCGGGTCAACTCTAATGCCATCACCTGAAACAATGTGGCCTAAAAATCCAACTTCTCGAAGTCAAAATTTTCTTTTACTAAATTTAGCATACAACTTCTTGTCTCTCAAAGTTTGCAAAATTGTTCCCAACTGCTAGGCATGCTCAGTCTCATCACGAGAATAAATCAAGATATCATCAATGAAAACGACCACAAACGTATCCAGGTATGGTCGGAAAATATGGTTTATTAAATCCATAAATACAGCAGGCGCATTTGTTAAACCAAAAGGCATAACCAAAAATTCGTAGTGACCATACCTCGTCCAAAATGTAGTCTTCGGTATGTTCGAATCTTTGACTCTCAACTGGTAGTAACCGGACCTCAAGTCTATCTTTGAAAATACTGTGGCTCCCTTCAATTGGTCAAACAAGTCATCAATTCTTGGTAAAGGGTACTTGTTCTTTATGGTTACCTTACTGAGCTATCGGTAGTCAATGCACAATCTCATTGAACCATCCTTTTTTTGTAACAAATAGTATCAGTATGCCCCACGGAGAATAACTGGGTCTTGCGAAACCTTTATATGTCAACTCTTGTAATTGAACTTTCAACTCCTTCCGTCAACTCTTGTAACTGAACTTTCAACTCCTTTAACTCTGTCGAGCCATCCTATACGGAGCGATCGAAATGCGTGCAGTGCCTGGAACTAATTCGATGCCAAACTCAACTTTCCTAATTGGAGGCAATCCGAGTAACTCTTCTAGAAACACATATGGATATTCAGATATTACAGACACTGATTCAATTTTCAACTCAAACTCTTTTGTATACAACACAAATGCAAGAAAAGCTTTATAACCGTTTCTTATACATTTCTGAGCAGTCATAGAAGAAATCACTACAGGCAAGCTATCTGATTCATCTAATTCAACCTGAAAAATATCACTGCTTTCACATTTCAATTCAATGATTTTCCTTCCACAGTTTACTACTACATCATGCATGGTCAACCAATCCATACCAAGTATTATATCAAATTCATCAAACGGAAAAAGCATGAGATTAGTCGAAAAACAATGACCTCTAATCATTGAAGGACAATTCTTGCATACTTTGTCAACTATCACATGCTTGCCTAGAGGGTTTGACACTTTTATCACAAATTCTGTAGACTCAATGGGCATATTCATGCTAGACACCAATTTCACACAAACGTATGAATGGGTAGATCCTGGATCAATAAGGCAACAACAGAAGTAACATATAGAGAAAAAGTACCTGTAATCATATCAGGGGATGAGGCCTCTTCGCAAGCGCGAATGGTCAAAGTCCTCACAGGTGCTCTACCTTCAGGTCTCAAGGCTGGATCTCTAGGTGCACTCTTACTACTTGCTCCACTTCCCAGATTCTTTTGTGTTCTCCCTCTAGAAGTAGCATTGCCCGATCTTGCACTCTGAAATTTTTCCTTTTCGACAGTCTCAGGAAAATCCTTGATAACATGATCATGTGAATCGCACTTAAAACATGCCCAGCTATTCATCCAGCATTCACCAGGGTGACATCTACTACAATGTTGGCACTCAAGTCTATTAGGTCGAGCATTACCCACACTTGCTATCAAAGTAGTCTGAGTCTTATGACCCGAATACTGTTTCCCATGATTCCTGATCGAAAACCCAGCTGAAACACTCGATCGAGTATTAAATTCTCTTGATTTCTTAGTTGAAGACTGGAATATTTACCCATCTATCTCTTTTTCAAATCTGAATACTCTAACTCAACTTTTCTCTTCTCTTTAGCTAATTCCTCAGCTTTACAAGCTCTCTCTAGGAGCACAACAAATTCTCTTAGTTCAAGGACACCTACTAACAATCAGATGTCTTCGTTTAATCCATCTTCAAATCTTTTGCACATGATGGCATCAGTCGTTGCACATTCTTGAGCGTATTTGCTCAGCCTTACGAATTCACACTCATATTCCATTACCATCATTTGGCCTTGTTTTAACTCTAGGAATTCCTTCCTTTTTTGATCAACAAATCTCTAGCTAATGTACTTCTTACAGAATTCTTCTTGGAAGAATTCCCAATTAACTCTCTCCCTTGGTACCACCGACACAAGGTTATTCCACCACTGATAGGTCGAGTCTCTCAGAAGGGGCACAACACACTTCATGTATTCCTCCAATATGCATGACAACTTATCAAACACCCTAATGGTATTCTCGAGCTAGAACTCTGCCCTCTCAGGGTCATCATCTTTAGTAGCTCGGAACCCTTCAACTCATTATTCTGAATCTTATCAACTAGAGGTCTATTCAGTCTCACAAAGTCCATACATTGGGGTGCTACAGGGTTAGGTTAAGGAATAGGTGGGGATGGAGAGGGTTGAGCATTTGGGTTCGTTCGAACGAACTTTGTATACTAGGCATCCACCATATGGAGAAAGGCTTCCCTATCTCCTTCTCCACGACTAACTGTAGGAGGTCTACTATCAGACGACACTGCCCCTTCAGCGGGTGCAGGCGCGTTACTTTGAACGTCATCCACCACTGCTCTGTCGGGATCCATTTACTATATGAAAACACATATTAAAATCGTCAGGAGTCATGACACTATCATAATATATTTTTATGGCATGTATAGCTAGACTCGTAAACATCCTACGTTAGTTTGAGAATCGACTAAACCGTAGCTCTAAGACCACTAAAGGTAACAGCCCTTACCCGTATCCAACGTCGAGACAGGGTTCGAGGCATTACCAAACATAAACATAAACAAACATACAAAATCGGGCCATAAAATTTCATCCAATTTTGAAACCTTTTAATCACATACAATTTGTCCCTTTAAAAGGGCCTACGAGGTCCAAAACATACACCGGAAACAGTTTGGAACTTAATCGAGAACTTACAGAACCTTTTGACACTTAGAAAATTTTCTTGTTTTGGAGAGTCACACGTCCGTATGGGTAGGTCGTGTGGTCACGCACGTTCGTGTGGCTTGGGACACGCCCGTGTCCTTAGCCCGTGTAACTCTCTCTGACTATGACATCAACAACTAAAATATGGTCACATGGCCAAGTCACACACCCGTGTGCTCAGACCATGTGGTGAATTAAATTCCAAAAATTATGTACAGACTTCACACGGCCCAGGCACACGCCCATGTCCCAAGGCCGTGCCTTTTACAAGGCTGAGACACACGGCTGTGTCTCTGCCCATGTGTTTACTACTGGGCATTCTATTTTACATTAATTATGGTGCACGGGACACACGGCCGGATCACACGCCTATGGGACAGGCCGTGTGCCACACACGGCCTAGGCACATGCCCGTGTGTCTACCCGTGTGGAAAATTTTAAGGCTATTTTCCAAGCCATTTGTCACCCTTAAATGCTCATCTACTCATTCATCTTAGATGGAATGCAACATAGTATATTTAGTCACTCAAAAACTCATAAACATGATTAATCCAAGCCTTTGTAATGCCAACATATCACATATCCAAACCACCATATTTTTACACGGCATTCCGCACCACTTTCGTATTCATTCATCATGCTAAACCTACTTTCAAATGTACTCAATTATACCATAGCTTTGGTCATCCTTATTAGACATGATTCATTCACTCAACACATGTGACACTCATCACACATCTCATCCACAAACAATCACATCAAGCATAATACATTGCATACATGCATAATTGATTAAGGTTACAACCCAAATGATCAATATGAACCATATCACATGGGCATATACAATTTGAATCAAATATTACCATAAGCCAACACATTTGGCTAAATCAATATGACACATAACAAAAAGACCAAGCCCCTATACATGCCATACTTAAAATATTGAGACTAACTATACCCAAATGTTCAGTTGATAGTGTGATCGAGCCTCCAATGTCCTTCGATCCCCGAGCTAGCTTGGCAGTACTATAAGAAATGAAAAAGAGAAGGGAGTAAGCATAAAGCTTAGTAAGTTCACATGCAAATAAATAGCAATAATAATATGTATAAATACCATTGACATAACATAATTTACTTATGTGTTATCATAAATTCATAGCCATAGCTTCATTTGTGGACATAACTTACAGAATTTCAATCTTACCATAAGCTCATCACATATGGAGCTCATTCATATGAGTTTATCATACATACCTGTACTAACTCATAACACATTTTCATACTTCCACATCATCGACTTACTTATCGAATAACTCACTGGTTTACCCATTGAACACTTGGAATACTATCGGATACGCGGAAAACTTGCACATAGTTCCTAAAATGTAGCCAAATTCTACCTCACATCATAATCACACCTCGCTCGCTCTCAAGCTAACCACGGGGTTACTCACACAAGGTGATAGTCAGGACATAACTACATGGGCTACTCACACAAGCTGACAGGTACCCGCAACATATGCCGGGCTACCCAGCCACCAGCAGAAAGTATAAGACCAGCACCCGGATTCACATAGTCACATATATACATAATCTTAGAGCTCATAATCACATAGTTCCTAGTGACATGTCACATTGTATCCTAAATTATTCCTAAGGTTCAGACAGGATTTTTCTCGATATCACATATTCGTTGAACTTATTCACATTGTCATTCTCATTGACCATTATGTCGTTCTTACACTCATCATAACAATTAAACATAGAAGTTCATACCTTCATAAAACATTAAAACATGATACAACATTGCATTATTTACACATGAATTTACCTCGGTACAAAATATGGACAATTAATTCGATTTAGTCCGAAGTTTTATTTTTTTCCCCGGTCTAGGCCAGGACTCTGTTTTTCTTGATTTTCAAACTTGAAAAGTCGAAAAACCCTAGCTATGGAGAGCAATGGAGAAGATGAACAAAATTTTGACCTATTTTTTCCTTTTTATTCTTTTATTAACCAAACAGCAAAAATGCCCTTAAGCCCTTTCTTTTAAAATTTTCCTATTCATGCCCATTTTTGTCCATAATTATAGAAATTGGGAAAATTACTATTTAAGGACCTCTAATTAATAATCCATGGCAATTTCATGCTTAAAGCTTCTAGAACTCACATTTTGTAACTTTTGCAATTTAGTCCTAAATGTCAAATTCGACACTTTCTCAATAGAATTTGTTCATGAAACATTCACACAAGCATGCAATCATATCATAGACCTCATGAGAATCGTAAAATAATTATTTCTATTTCAAATTTGTGGTCTCAAAACCACTAGTCTGACTAGGCCCTAATTCAGGATGTTACAGTATTGGTGCCATTGAGTTTAATGTAGGTGAGCACAAGTTTGGGTGGCAAAATAAATAGCCTATTTTAGTCCATACGGGCAGAGACATGTGTGTGTGTCTTAGCCATGTGTGACACACAGTTATGTTACACGGCCGTGTGTCCTTTTGTTTTGAAATTGATATCAAGTCAGTATGCTCCACATGGCCTCACACACGGGCGTAAGACTTGGTTGTGTGGCATAGGTCAGTATACCCTATAGGTTTGGCATGGCCTAGCACATGGCTTGGCAGACAGGCGTATATGGCCATTTTTATGGCACACAAGCTAGCCACTCGGGCGTGTGTGTAACAGCCCGATTTAGGGCCAAAACAGAATAGTGGTTTCAAAACCACAAATCCGAGGTTGAAAGAAATTATTTTGATTAAGTTTTAGTGTTTATATTATGATTTCATAATTGTGTGAAAATTTCGTTGTGAAATTTTATCGATTGGGTGTTTAATTTGTATTTAGGACTAAATTGAAATAGGTAAAAAAAATGTGTGTTCTAGTTCATATAGTACTTGATTGAAATGGGGGTTTTAAGTAGAGGTCCTTAAATGGAAATTAGACCATTATACTTTATATGGACAAAAATTAGGACATGGATGGAATTTTAAGAAAGTTTAGTAGTAAGGGCATTTTGGTCATTTGTATATTAAATGAAATAAAATGGGAAAAATAACACAAAAATTTGTTCATCTTCATTCAAGCTTGGCCAAAACTTACATGTTCTCCATAGATAGGGTTTTTCCCAAGCTTTCAAGCTCAATAGTAAGTGCATTCAAGCCCCGTTTTTAATGTTCTTTACATTTTTGAAATCCTCGTAGCTCGGTCTACCTATTTCTACAATTATTTCGAGCTAGGGTTTATGTTTAAAATTTTACCCATGAATGATATGCATGTATTTTGATGTTTGATGGTAGAATATGAATGTTTGAAGTTAGGAGAACGATCTTTTCTAAGCGATTTTTAGCGAAAACGAGCAAAACGGCATAATCGGTAAAAATACCTATTGTTCATAACTATGTGTTAAACTGAGAATTTGATGTTGTCATAGAAGGGAAAAATGATCAGCATGTCATAAAACATAATAATAAGGGCTGAAATTAAATTCTCGAGCCTAGGGGCAAAATCATAATTTTGTAAAAGTTAGGGGGCAAAAATGTAATTTTTCCATAATGTGATTTTTGGATTGAAATAAATAGTATGAGTGTTAAATGAGCTAAATGTGTTGTTATAAATCAAGAAAGGCATGGAATCAATCTCGAACGGGGGAAGGAAAAGGTTTTGGACTAAATTGCAAAATTTCTATATTTTACACCGAGGTAAGTTTGTATGTAAATAATACATTAACTTCATTTACATTTTTATATTTCAGCCTATTATATGTATTTTAGCTAATTTTGAAACATAAATCGACTATTGGAGGAATGGAAATAAGTAATAGAGAGAGAAATCCTGGTTGAACATTTGGAATGTAACACCCCGAACCCGTGACCGTCGCCGGTGTCGGACACGAGGGGTTAACGGGCCAAATCCTCTCAAGGTACCAACCAATTTGGCATTTCCAGACAGGCTGGAAAACTGCGTCACTATGGCCTTAAAAATCATATCTCGAGTTCCAAAACTCGGAAACTGATTCCGTAAATTTTTCCTGAATTTAGACTCATATATCCATCCATGGATTTATTTCTAGAATTTTTGGTTGGGCCAATTGGTACAGTTTATTAGTTAAAATCACCCATGTTACAGGGGTCGACTACACTGACCTTCGCGCGTTACAACTTGAATATCATCTCGTACAGAGCTCTAATGCTCATGCCGTTTGTTTCTAATAAAACTAGACTCAAAGGGGAATCTATTCATATAAGGCATGACTTCTAATTGTTTCTGGATAATTTATGGTAAATTTTCAAAGTCGCGACAGGGGACCCAGAAACCGTTCTGGCCCTGTCTCACGAGAACTTTAATATTTCTCAGTATACTGCTCATATGGTCGTTTCGTTTCGTCCATATAAAAATAGATTCATCAAGGTTCAATTTCATAATTTACTCACTATTTAATTCTACTTCTACTATTTTAGTGATTTTTCAATCTCATCTCACTGCTGCTGTCCGCAACAGTTACTGCAGTAGACTATGCCAATTTCATGAATCTTTCCTTGGCCTTAATCATCCATCATACATGACACAAATTATGGCCACCTTATCAAAATTATAGTTTCTAAGACTCGTGGCTATAGGTTCTAGCATCCCACTCGACGACCACATAGGCCATTTTCACATGGCTTAAAGTTTACAACCCACAGTTCAACAAAATATAATAGCCTATACATGCCAAATGTTCTTCAACAGCGAAGACAATACCAAAAGATTTCAGCCGGTGTGATGACTTCAACGACGGTTCCGATCACGCAAAAAATACGAATCCGAGAGACCTAAAATGGGTGACAAGAAAACACCGAGTGAGTTTATAACTCAGTAAGTCATAAGCATTCATCAATCCACTGATAAAGTTACTACAACATGAACAATAAACGAGGCTAGGTACTCATCCATATCGGATCTATACCATAATTCCTCGGACCTTTTGGTCCAATCTCATACCAAGTCATACATCCACATTTCATATTCTACACAACAAGATATTTGAAGCATTTTCACACACTAACTCATTTCCACCACAATCATACAATTTCAATCATCACATAGATTTAAGGCTTACCAAATTCAACCCCGAGCATGAACGTATTTTCTATTCGTCATGAGCTCGAGGTACTTACCCGATCCGCTGTCCATACTCAACTCGATGGAGACACACCTCCATATATATAGAGTACGCACACACAGTGCTTAATACTCGATTTCGCACACTTAGTGCCACGCAATTTAAGCCCGCACACATAGTGCCATACCCTTCAGCCGCGCACACCCAAAGGTCAGTATTTTTCCAGCATGCACACTTAGTGCCATATATTTCCAGCATGCACACTTAGTGCCATATATTTCCAGCACGCACACTTAGTGCCAATCTCGTCACCGTACACACGTATTGCCCAAGACACTTAGTGCCGAAAGCAAACTTTCTACACATTTCACTATTTCTTTTACATTCAACAATTGTCATCACTCCATACACATACAATTTCATTTATATATATATATATATATAGCATCCCATTAAATACAATTGCATAGATTTTACAATCATTTAAGCAATATCAACATATGTTCTTAATGACTTACCTTGTGTTGGGCAAAATGGTTCCAACTCGGCTACTCGATGTTCTTTCCTTTGCCTTTGCTTGTTTCTCCACCTCGAGCTTCTTGAGCTTAGTCAATAAATTAACTGGTTTAACCGTCTTGCCAAATATTTATACATATATACATGACATCAACTATACTATCATCATTAATACATCAATTCACAAAATTTTATCTCATGAGCATATGACCCATTTTTACCCCATATGGCCGAATGCTTCATTCATTACCCAACTAGCCATTCAACAATTTTCAACCTCATTACCACCCTTTTATGTCTAATTGTCTAAATGAGATTATCAACATGCCTATCTATAGCCGAATGTGCTAAAATTGATCTAACATCACCTACACACTTGATTAAATGGCCGAATACCTATACTATCAATTATGGCATCATTTTTTTTATTCTTTCAAACACTTAGTTTTCCTCCCATGAACACTTGGCCGAATTTCTTTTCTCTTCTAGCATAGCTTCACATCTATTTGTAACATCCTATGAA
Organism: Gossypium arboreum; assembly: GCF_025698485.1. NCBI lineage: Eukaryota > Viridiplantae > Streptophyta > Magnoliopsida > Malvales > Malvaceae > Gossypium > Gossypium arboreum. The sequence goes on from NC_069078.1 coordinate 30,650,630, forward strand.
TCCACATACATCACATTTCTACATAAATTTCTTTTACTTTTCTTCTACTTCCATTCACAACATCAAAGACACCATACACATATATCATTACAAAGCTTGACACTTAGCATGCAAATGACATCCACACAAACCCACCTTAGCCGAAACTTAACTCATCTTCATGCCTCACCACCACAACATCAAACATCAAACATCAATGATACCAAGAAGACAACACCCATGGCCGAATATCATCCCCATTTCATGGTAAAGGTTTAGACCATGGGTTAGGTGGAACTCAAACTATCAACTAAAAACATGCATGAATCTCATGGATAACATCAACATACCTTAGTCTAGCAAACTCCCATGGCTAATTTTCTCAAGCTTCCCCCCCGTTTCTTCTTAGTACATTCGGCCAAGCAAGGAGAAAATGAGAGAATGAACACTTTTTTTTTTCCTTTTCTTTGTTTTTCTTCATATTCTCTTTCTTTTTTTTTTTTTTTTCATTTCTTTATTCTTTCTACATAATCCACTAACTAAACATGTTGGCAACATGTTTCCACTCATAGCATGGCCGGCCATCATGCTTCATTTTGGCTAATTTGACATGCAAGGACAACACTTTCCCACATGTATTAATAGGCCACCTTACATTTGCCTAGCACATTTCTAAATTTTCTCACATAAGTCCTATTTGATAAAAATTCACTTACAATTAACAAAATCCAAACATGAAATTTTCACACATGCATATATGCATATAATGAGCATCAATTATGATGGTTAATTATTATTATGACTCGGTTTAGTGGTCCCGAAACCACTTTCCGACTAGGGTCAATTTAGGGGTGTCACATGGAAAGATTGAATAATATAGATGGAGTGTAGCTAGGTCACATGTATGGTGCTGAGTGCACATCATGTGTACAAGAAAGCTACGAGATACTATGTAGTAGCTAGGTCACATGTGTGATACGGGATGTATCCCATGTAGACAAGAGAGCTACGGGAGAGATAAATGTAGCTAGGTCGCATGTGTGATTCCAAGTGAAGGACACCATGTAGACAAGAGAGCTACGAGATAAACTGGCTAGGTCACATGGGTGGTACTAAGTGTGCACCATGTGTACAAGAGAGCCGAATTATATGAAATATGATAGTGGGGCAGTGTACTGAAACCATCAAGTACGCGGATTGATCCGAATTGTTCAACGGGATAATTTTATGGTGGCATTGTAGTCATGGACTTATACTTGTGATGTATGAAATGTGGTGAAAATGAATTGTGATATGTATGCTAAGTGAGGTTAATACAAAGAAAGTGTGAAAGAGTGAATTTGCAATAATACTATTTTGAACAGTAGCAGTGACGTTATTTTAAAAAATCACCAAAAATAGTATAAATTTAATTAGAGTCTGAATGAGATACGAAATTAAAGATCAATGAGTCTATTTTCATATAAAAGAAACATAGAAAGCGAAGAAACTCTATATTTTGAGATATTTATATTTGTGTGTAACTTGTGCAGATTGACTATGTGATCCCTTGTTCTGACTTTGATAAATCATTAACAATTGTAAAAAAATAATTAAGAAATATAGTTTATATGTCTAGATTCCTTATTGAGTCTAGTTTTAAATGAAACATGTTTCATGGCTATTTTAATTGTGTACTAGGACAAATTCAACTCGTAGTGAACAGAGGTTAGAATAGTCGAGTTGTATAACAGGGGAAACTTTAACTAATAAATTGTACTAATTGGTTGGACCAAAAATTCTAGAAAAATATTAGTAAGAAGTTATATGAGTTTAGTTTCAGGAAAATTTTACGGATTTGAATTTTGAGTTTTTTAACTCGAGTTATGATTTATTTAGTGAACATGACGTAGGAGAGACAGCTCAATCAAAGTGGAGTAAATATTGAAATTAAAAGTAGATACACTTCAGTTAATGTGTAAACATATTAGATTCTTTAATTATTATTTATATACTTACTTAATAAGCTATATAAGCTTACTTTCTTTTCTCTCTTTTGTCTTATAGTGTCGTCCGGCATTGCTCGGGAGTTAAGGATCGTTGAAGATCTCCACACTATCAATACTTTTGGGTATTTGAAATAAACATTTCTTTTGAATTATGGCATGTATAGTAGGCTTCGTTATTTTGTTACGTGTCATAATTTCCTAGGTTTAAAATATTGGTTACATTATTTAACCAAATTATTTTGTATAAGCCATTGTATAAGCCATTGAATTTGACATATGTTATAATGATACATTATCTATTTGGATGACATATTTCTATTTTGGTTTCGTTTAATGATATATATTATGATCTGGTAATACCTCGTACCCTGTTTCGATGTCAAACACGGGTAAGGGGAGTTACACTTTCCCTTGGCACCACTGATACTAGAGTATTCCACCACTGATATGTTGTATCCCTTAGAAGTGATACGGCACATTTTAAACACCTAGCTGGTGTGCAGGAAAGCTTATCAAATACCCTTATTATATTTTCAAGCCAAAACTCAACTCTCTCAAGATCGTCATCAAAAGTAGCTTCGAACTCTTTGACCTCGTATTTCTGGATCTTATCAACAGACAGCTTGTTCGACAGTAAAAGTTACACACCTTGAGGAGCTACGGGAATCGGCTGGGGATTAGGTGGGATGAAGTTTGATAAGCAGCCAGATTTGTTTGAACAAACTCCGTAAACAATACATTCATCATCTGCAAGAAGGCTTCTTTAGCCTCTCCTCCCTAACTACACGTTACGGGTCTCGACTCTGATTGTACTACCTTGTGAATGAAGCCAGGTGCATTGCCTTCAACATCATCTGCTACAGCTCGATGTGGAACACGATGTGGAACACGGGTAATACCTCGTACCCTATTTCGAGGTGGAACACGGGTAAGGGGCGTTACATTTTCCCTTGGCACCACTGATACTAGAGTATTCCACCACTGATATGTTACATTTAGTGGTATAAGAGCTATGGTTTAGTCGGTTCTCAGACTAATATAGTGTGTGTAAAAGTCTAGCTATACATGCCATAAATATACTGTGATAGTGTGGTGACTCCTGATTATTCTAAACCGTGTTTTGTTTTAATATAGTAATGGATCCTGATGGGACTGCGGCTGATGATGCTGCTAGTAATGCGCCGGCTCCCGCACAAGGGACCGCGCCTGTAGAAAGTAGACCGGAGACAGTGAGACAGGGAGATGACGCTCTGGATGCCTTTCTCCAAATGATGAACAATTGGTATACTGAGTTTATTTGAGCAAAACCCAAATGCTCAACCTCCTCCACCCTCTCCCATACCTCAGACGGTTCCTGTAGCTGCTCAAGGCATAGATTTGGTAAGAATGAACAAGCCTTCGGTTAACAAGATTCGAAAACAAGGGGCTGAAGTGTTTAGAGCAAAGATCGATGATGATCCCGAGAAAGCAGAGTTCTGGCTTGAAAATTTTACCCGTGTATTTGATGAGCTCTCATGTACACCCGAGGAGTGCTTAAAGTGTGCTATATCACTTTTGAGAGATTTAGCCTACCACTGGTGGAAGACTTTGGTAGAAGTGGTGCCAAAAGAAAGGGTTACTTGGGATTTCTTCCAGGAAGAATTCAGAAAGAAATACATAAGTTAGCGATTTATTGATCAAAAACGGAAGGAGTTCCTTAAATTGAAGCAGGGCAAGATGTCTGTGGCAGAGTATGAACGCGAATTTGTAAGGCTCAGCAAGTATTCCCAGGAATGTGTGTCCACCTAGGCCATTATGTGTAAAAGGTTTGAGGATGGGCTAAATGAGGACATTAAAGTGCTTGTGGGAATTTTGGAGCTGAAAGAATTTGTAGTATTAGTTGACCGAGCTCTTAAAGCCGAAGAATTGAACAAAGAAAGAAGAAAAGCTGCTATTGAGGCTTGAGATGTCAGAAAGAGGTCGATAAGCAAGTCATTTCAATCTCAATCAAAAAGATCCAAAGAGACAAACCCTCGAATGACAGTTTCAGCTGGGGATTCACACAGAGATCGTGGTAGGGCATATTTGGGGTCTAAAGCTCAAGCTACTTCAGTGGCAAGTGTGGGTAATGTGCGATCTAGAAAGCTCGAATGTCAGCAATGTGGCAGGCAACATTTTGGTGAGCATTGGGGAAATGAGAGAGCTTGTTTCAAGTGTGGTTCTCGCGAGCATTTTATCAGAGACTGTCTGGAGAAAGTTAAAGAAGAAAAATTTCAGAGTGCTAGACAGAGTACTACTGCTAGCAGAGGTAGACCACCGAGAAATACTGGAGGTGGAGCTAGCAGTAAAACTATAATGAAAGATTCAGTGGCGAGATAAGAAGTTAAAGCGCCTGCTAGAGCTTATGCCATACGTGCCCGAGAGGATGCATCATCTCCCGATGTGATTACTGGTACATTTTCTCTCTATGATGCTATTGTTATTGCATTGATCCCGGGTCTACTCATTCCTATGTTTGTATGAATTTAGTATCTAATAAAAAGTTGCCTGTTGAGTTTACTGAATTTTCGATTAAAGTGTCAAACCCCTTAGGCCAATATGTGCTAGTTGATAAGGTTTGCAAGAATTGCCCATTAATGATTCAAGGTCACTATTTTCCGGCTAATATGTTGTTGTTACCATTTGATGAGTTTGACGTTATTTTGGGAATGGACTGGTTGACATTGTATGATGCCAAGGTAGATTGTAAATAGAAAACACTAGAGTTGAAATGTGAAAATGGTGAAACTCTGTGGGTTGAAACAGATGAATCAAATAAATTGCCTATAGCGATTTCGCACATGTCTGCACAGAAATACATGAGGAAAGGATGTGAAGCTTATCTGGCCTATGTAATGAATATTGATCTATCTAAATTAAAGCTTGAATCTGTAGCACCCCGTACCCGAGTCCGTTACCGGAGTCGAACACAAGGTGCACACAAACTTGACTTAATCATTTCCACTGTCCATTTAAAAATTTCCAGACAAGCTGGTTACTGCATCACTGTCGCCTTAAAAATCATATCTTGAGTTTCAAAACTCAAAAATCAGTTTCGTAATTTTTCCCCAAAACTAGACTCATATTTCCATCTACAGATTTTTTTCTAGAATTTTTGGTCGGGCCAATTAGTACAGTTTATTAGTTAAAATCTCCCCTATTCCAGGGTTCGACTACACTGACCTTTATGCATTACGAATTGGATATCTTCCTATACAGGTCTTCAATACTGTTTCCGTTTGTTTCTACAGAAACTAGACTCAGAGAGGAATCTATAAATATATGGCATGACTCCTAATTATCTCTGGTTAATTTACAATGAATTTCCAAAGTCGGAACAGGGGATCCAGAAACCGTTCTGGCCCTGTTTCACGAGACTTTAATATCTCTTAACATATAACTCATATAACCGTTTCGTTTCTTCCATATGAAAGTAGATTCATCAAGGTTCATTTACATAATTTATTCACTATTTAATACCATTCGTACTATTTTTAGTGATTTTTCACATCCACGTCACTGCTGCTGTCAGCATCTGCCTTTAAGGTAGGCTTTACCCATTTCATGATTTCCATGATTCAATTGGCCCTTTTTGCATACATAGCACAAAGTGTGATCATGATTAACCATTCCAATGGCTAATATTTCAAAACAATTCCATACCTCATAATGATCAACATACAAACGATTATAGTACTACGCTAAAAACGTATATAAGCCATTTTCGCATGGCTATCCAAGTTTACACAAAACCGAAAGGTACATGACCTACAACAAAAGGGTAGTCCTATACATGCCATTTCAAAGTTCAACCAAAATTGTACCAAAATGGGGGCTTTGATAGTGTGGATGACTTCGACTTCGATGATCCCGAACCCGATAGCTAACGAGCGAAACCTATAAAACAGAGAGCCAAAGCAACAGGGTAAGCATTTTAATGCTTAGTAAGTCTCAAGCAATGAAATCAGCTTTGACTAAAGTATTACATTCACATACCTAAATGAATCACTCTATTAATACACATTCTCATAATCATACTTACTTCACATTACCGACCCTTATGTTCATACACAAAAGAACAACTTAGCCAAAGGCGGTAGCTCGTTTATCAAGCGAGCGAATACTCACTTGTAAGGACTCAACTAATTCAAGCACATACGAACATACCTCATTGCTGGAATTTTCACAAGTGTATAAACTGAAATTTTACAGCAAGATTGCTCATTTCCGAGTCACGTACCTTGAGGATTTAACGGATACAACCACAAGCACAATTGCCTTGGTCTTAACCCGGTTGGTAACTTGCACCATTGCCTTGGTCTTAGCCGGATATAACAACTTCATACGAATGCCTTGGTCTTAGCGGACATAATCACTAGCATAAATGCCTTCGGGACTTAGCCGGATATCATTCAAATGCTCATGTACACATATATCAATAATCACGACACATCCATATTTCATTTTCGTTACTAAGGCTCAAACACAAAATATTTATCAAACATTTACAATTTCGGCTCAATAGCCACACACAAGGAGCATGATTTCAATATAATTCAAGTAGGGTCATTACTCGAAGACTTACCTCGGATGTTGTCGAGCGATTTAACGGCTATTCAACTACTTTTTCCTTCCCTTTATCGGATTTAGCTCCCTTTGCTCTTGAGCTTAATTTAACAAATAAATTGATTTAATCATTTGAGCATCGAAGAGAATTCAAGGTACTTAGCCCACATATTTTCATTAGACATTAAAGTCAATGTAGATGCGAAATCATGAATCAACTCAACACATTAGTTAGTACTCTCCTTAGCGAATTTTCTAAGCCAAGAATAGGCATCAATATGTTTGCCTCTAACCAATGCATGCACACAATTCCCCTCATGTGGCGAATATGCATGTCCATGTTGAGGCCAATTATACATAATACCACACACAAAAAAAAAACAGCATACATTCTACTAACTAATGCATTCCATATTGTAACTCAATACACATCTATCATTTCCTTCATAACCAAAACATCATCATAAGTAAGTATATACCTTGAGATAGTATATATGTCATACCAATACATCATGTGCAAACATATATACATATATATATGCTAGAGCCGAATCTCAAGTTGATTATAATTAAACATGAACAAAATCCAAAACACAAATCTTACTTTCCATGCAATGAGCATAAATCATACTTATGAATGTACCATGGCGAATACATCACCACACCATAATTTTGGTCATGATTAAACAAAGAACTTAATGTCTTACTCAAAATACTAAAAAGAAAGTCCAAGAGCCATCAATCCACCATCACATATATCATTAGCAAGCTTCATATTTAACATGCAATGGCATTAACACAAAATCCACCTTGGCCAAATACCATCCCCATGATATAACAAAGATTTGAACCATGGGCTAATAAGAACATCAAGTTAGCAACCAAAACATGCATGAATCTCATGGCACAACATCAAACATACCTTAATCTAGACACTAGAATGGCCAAGCCTCCTCCTAATCCTCTTCCAAACCAAGCATGAAGCAAAATTCCTTCCTTCTTCTTTAGTATTTTCGGCCAAAAAGAATGAGAAAAGATGAACAATTTTTTTTCTTTGCTTTTCTTCAACTCACGGCAAGGGGGTTCACTCACACACATTTTTTTTTCATTCTTTATTACCCATACTTATTTGTTTATTTCTTTTCTCCCATGATGTACCAACATAACATGTCTAGGACATGTTTTGCCCATGATTCCTTGTCATGGCCGGCCACTAGAACTTGGGGGAATTTGACATGCAAGTCCTCCCCTTTGACTACATGCACTATTAGGTCCTTATAGATTAGCCTATCACTTTTCAAAAGTGTCACACAAGTCCTACTAACTGAATTCATATGCAATCGGCTAAATCGAAGCTTGAAATTTTCACACATTCATAATTACATATTCTAGACAATAAATATTACGTTCAAACATTTCGGTGACTCGGTTTAGCGGTCCCGAAACCACTTCCGACTAGGGTCAATTTTGGGCTATCACAACTCTCCCCACTTAAGAAATTTTCGTCCCGAAAATCTTACCGTAAATAGGTTTGGGTAACGCTCTTTCATAGAGTTCTCGGGTTCCCAAGTAGCTTCTTCCATCCGTGTTTGAGCCATAACACTTTTACTAACGGAACCCTTTTGTTTCGCAACTCCTTTATTTCACGAGCTAGGATACGAATCGGTTCTTCTTCATAACTCATATCGGCTTGAATTTCAACCTCTGATGGACTAATTACGTGCGACGGATCGGATCTATAGCGTCGAAGCATCGAAACATGAAAGACGTCGTGAATCTTTTCAAGTTCGGGGCAAAATCAAACGATCATAATCTGGACCGACTCGTTCGGATATCTCATATGGCCCGATGAACCTCGGACTCAATTTGCCCTTGCACCCAAATCGAGTATCTTTTTCCAAGGTGAAACTTTAAGAAACACTTTATCTCCCACGATACTCAATGTCTTTTCGTTTGAGATCCGCGTCGACTTCGACGATCGGAGGCTATCTTGATTTTCACGAATTGCTTTTACTTTCATTCAGCATCTTTAACCAAATCCACTCAAAATTTTGCTTTCACCGAGCTCGGTCCAAAACAATGGTGTACGGCATTTACGCCGTACAAGGCCTCGTAAGCGCCATCTTAATACTTGATTGAAAACTATTGTTGTGCGAATTCAATCAAAGGTAAATACTGTTCCCATGAACCACCGAACTCGAGGATGCAACATCTCAACATATCCTCAAGTATCTGAATTATCCGCTCGGATTGACCATCGGTTTGGGGTGAAAAGCGGTCTTTGAAATGCAACTTGGTACCCAAAGCTTCTTGCAATTTCTTCCAAAATCGCGAGGTGAATCTCGGATCTCTATCCGACACAATGTAAATCGGTACCCGTGTAATCTCACAATCTGGGAAACGTATAATTCAGCTAGTTTATCCAATGAAAAATTCGTACGCACGGGGATAAAGTGAGCCGACTTAGTCAGTCTATCAACAATAACCCAAATCGCATCCTTCTTACTTGATGACAATGGCAATCCGGACACAAAGTCCATTGTGACTCGATCCCATTTCCACTCGGGTATCATAATCGGCTGAAGTAATCCTGAAGGCACTTGATGTTCCGCTTTCACTTGTTGACATATTAAACATCTCGAAACAAAGTCGGAGATGTCTCGTTTCATACCATGCCACCAAAACCGACGTTTCAAATCGTTGTACATCTTCGTACTCCCCGGGTGGATTGCCATTCGGCTATAATGGGCTTCATTCGAATTATCGAAATAAGTTCAATTCCTTGGAACACAGACGACTTCGAACCTCAAACAATCGTCATCATCAATTTGAAACTCCGATTCCTTGTTTGGAACACACTCAGCCCGTTTTGCAACCAACTCATCGTCAACTTTCTGAGCTTCACGAATTTGATGAGTCAACAATGGTTTGGCCTTTAATTCGGCTACTAACACATTGTCGGGTAGAATAGACAAGTGTACATTCATCGCTCGTAAAGCAAACAGTGATTTCCGGCTTAAGGCGTCCGCAACCACATTAGCCTTTCCCGGGTGATAATCAATGACAAGCTCATAATCTTTTAACAACTCGAGCCAACGTCTTTGTCGCAGATTTAAGTCTCTTTGAGTCATCAAATATTTGAGACTTTTGTGATCCGAATACACATGGCACTTCTCACCAAATAAGTAATGTCGCCATATCTTTAAGGCGAATACGATGGCAGCCAATTCGAGATCATGGGTCGGATAATTTTTCTCATGTGGCTTTAATTGTCTCGACGCATAGGCCACAACTCGACCTTCTTGCATCAATACGCAACCTAACCCAAGTAGGGATGCGTCACTATAGATGACAAACTCTTTGCCAGATTCGGGCTACACTAATACTGGAGCTTCCGTCAAATGAGTTTTCAATTGATCGAAACATTTCTGACACTTTTCCGTCCACTCAAACTTGACATCTTTACAAGCGGTTTAGTCATGGGTGTGGCTATCATCGAGAATCCTTTTACAAACCGTCGGTAGTAACCGCAAGTCCCAAAAACTCGAACCTCGATAATATTTCTTGGAGGCTTCCATTAAGTATGGCTGAAATTTTGCTCGGATCGACTCGAATACCGATCAGAGATACCACATGACCCAAGAAGCTAACCTCTCTTAACCTAACTCACACTTGCTGAACTTAGCATATAACTGCCTATCCCGTAATATTTGTAACACTAATCTCAGGTGCTCCACATGTTCGGTCTCATCTCTTGAATAGACCAGGATGTCGTCAATGAACACAACTACGAACCGATCCAAATATGGTCTAAAAATCCGATTCATCAAATCCATAAATACTGCAGGCGCATTAGTGAGCCCAAACGGCATCACTAATAACTCGTAGTGACCACATCTCGTTCTGAAGGCAGTTTTGGGTATATCCGAATCTCGGATTCGCAACTGATAATAGCCCGATCTCAAATCTATTTTTGAGAACACTGAGGCTCCCTTCAGTTGATCGAACAAATCATCGATCTGCTGATAGCGGATATTTGTTCTTTATTGTCACTTTATTAAGGCGGCGATAGTCGATGCATAACCTCATGGTTCCGTCCTTCTTTTTCACAAACAACACTGGTGCACCCCAAGGTGAAAAACTCGGGCGAGCAAAACCTCTATCCACCAACTCTTGCAACTGAGCTTTCAACTCCTTTAATTCTATTGGTGCCATACGATACGGAGCTATCGAAATCGGTGTGGTCCCAGGTACAAGCTCAATACCAAAATCTCTCTCGAACAGGTGGCAAACCCGGTAATTCTTTGGGAAAAACATCCGGGTATTCACAAACCACCAGCACAGATTCGGGTTTTATTTCTAGCTCCTTATCATCAATTACATACGAAAGGTATGCTTCGCACCCTTTCTTACATATACAGGCCAACATTGATGATATTACGGTGGCAACCCTTCAAGTCCGTAGACTCAACTCGGATCATTTCGTTATTTGCGCACCTCAAATCAATAGTCTTGCTTTTGTAATTCTAACGGCATCATGCACGGTCAACCAATCCAAACCAAGAATAACATCAAATTCATCGAGCGGCAAAAGCATCAAGTCCGCCGGAAAGCAGGAACCTCGAATTACTAGGGGCATTTCTTACACACTTTGTCGACCGATGCGTAACGACCCAAGGGATTTGACACCGAATTACGAACTCGATGAGACTCAATAGGTAAAGTCTTATTGGATGCTAAGGTTTCGCATATATAAGAGTGAGTAGAACCGGGGTCAATTAAAGCAATCACATTAGTATCAAAGAGAGTGAAAGTACTGGTAATAACATCTGGCGAGGAAGCATCCTCACGTCTTGGCGTATGGCATAAGCTCTAGCAGGCGCGAGCCTCGGATCTGGTCGTAGCATCTCTAGATCCTCTCGACCACCACTAGCATTGCCCGTATTTCCAGATGGTCTACCTCGAGTAGTGGTAGCACCCGGTTTCCCACTCTGATTTGTATTACATTCGGGCAACCTCGGGTAATCTTTAATAAAGTGGTCGACTGATCCGCACTTGTAACAGAGCGGTCTCGGAACCTCTGACTTCGAAATGCCATTTGCCACAATCTGACACTCCGTTACGTCTCGGCGTTCATTCCCAACACTGCGCCGAATCGAAGTGCCTCGTGTACCCACGGGGTCGATCACGATCTCGTCTAAAAGGCCGAAGTGCCTCTAGACCGCCCACATCATCTCTAAATTTCTTGATGCATGTTGAAGAGACTTTCTCGAGGATCTTTTACGAAACTCTCCGGTTCCCACATCAACTTTTTGTTTTTCTTTTTAAACTCTTGACTTTACAAGCTCGCTCGACAAGTACTACGAACTCTCGTATTTCAAGAATGCCAACGAACATTTTATGTCTTCATTCAGCCCATCCTCGAAGCGTTTACACATGATGACCTCGGACGAAACACATTCCGGCGTATCTACTAAGTCTAACAAATTTTCGCTCGTAATCGATGGCGACATAGAACCTTGCTTAAGCTCAAGAAATTCCTTCCGTTTTGATCAACAAATCTCGATGATATACTTTTTGAAACTTCGGTTTGGAAAAATTCCCAAGTTACTTGCTCTCGGGGCTGTGAAGTCGAGTGCTCCACCAATAGTAAGGCGAAATCACGTAGCAAGGAGATAGCACACTTTAGGCATTCATCGGTGTACAAGATAGCTCATCGAGTACCGGATAGTGTTGTCCAACCAAAATTCAGCTTGCTCGGCATCGTCGTTATCCGTAGCTTTAAATTCAGTAGCCCCATGTTTTCGGATTACATCAGCTGGGGCTTATTCGACCTATTTGGTCGATTACGAGAGGCATTGTAGGTGCGGGGTTGTATTAGTCGGGAATGGAGGTTGTGGAACAGCTGTATTAGTTCGAATGTATTGGTTGAACCAATCATTCATCACGCTATAAAAGGCTTGCCTAGTCTCATCATTCGGATTGCTAGCAATAGGTTGAGAGTCCGCCGGCGCTGTCCCTTGTGCAGGAGCAGGCGCCACACTCTCTACATCATCAGCTATCACTCGGTTGGGATCGGGATCCATTACTATAAATAAACACAAATTCAAATGTCAGAAATCACCACACTATCAAATAATCACATAAAATGGCATGTATAGCTAGACCCAAACGCATTACGATAGCCCTAGAATCGACTAAACCGTAGCTCTGATACCAATAAAATTGTAACACCCCGTACCCGAGTCCGTTACCGGAGTCGAACACAAGGTGCACACAAACTTGACTTAATCATTTCCACTGTCCATTTAAAAATTTCCAGACAAGCTGGTTACTGCGTCACTGTCGCCTTAAAAATCATATCTTGAGTTTCAAAACTCGAAAATCAGTTTCGTAATTTTTCCCCAAAACTAGATTCATATGTCCATCTATAGATATTTTTCGAGAATTTTTGGTCTGGCCAATTAGTACAGTTTATTAGTTAAAGTCTCCCCTATTCCAGGGTTCGACTACACTGACCTTTATGCATTACGAATTGGATATCTTCCTATACAGGTCTTCAATACTGTTGCCGTTTGTTTCTATAGAAACTAGACTCAGAGAGGAATCTATACATATATGGAATGACTCCTAATTATCTCTGGTTAATTTACAATGAATTTCCAAATTCGGAACAGGGGATCCAGAAACCGTTCTGGTCCTGTTTCACGAGAACTTTAATATCTCTCAACATATAACTCATATGACCGTTTCGTTTCTTTCATATGAAAGTAGATTCATCAAGGTTAATTTACATAATTTATTCACTATTTAATACCACTTCTACTATTTTTAGTGATTTTTCACATCCACGTCACTGCTGCTATCAGCATCTGCCTTTAAGGTAGGCTTTACCCATTTCATGATTTCCATGATTCAATTGGCCCTTTTTGCATACATAGCACAAAGTGTGATCATGATTAATCATTCCAATGGCTAATCGTTCAAAACAATTCCATACCTCATAATGATCAACATACAAACGATTATAGTACTACGCTAAAAACGTATATAAGCCATTTTCGCATGGCTATCCAAGTTTACACAAAACCGAAAGGTACATGACCTACAACAAAAGGGTAGTCCTATACATGCCATTTCAAAGTTCAACCAAAATTGTACCAAAATGGGGGCTTTGATAGTGTGGATGACTTCGACTTCGATGATCCCGAATCCGATAGCTAACGAGCGAAACCTATAAAACAAAGAGCCAAAGCAACAGGGTAAGCATTTTAATGCTTAGTAAGTCTCAAGCAATGAAATCAGCTTTGACTAAAGTATTACATTCACATAGCTAAATGAATCACGCTATTAATACACATTCTCATAATCATACTTACTTCACATTACCGACCCTTATGTTCATACACAAAAGAACAACTTAGCCAAAGGCCGGTAGCTCGTTTATCAACTGAGCGAATACTCACTTGTAAGGACTCAACTAATTCAAGCACATACGAACATACCTCATTGCTGGAATTTTCACAAGTGTATAAACTGAAATTTTACAGCAAGATTGCTCATTTCGAGTCACGTACCTTCCGGATTTAACGGATACAACCACAAGCACAATTGCCTTGGTCTTAACCGGTTTGGTAACTTGCACCATTGCCTTGGTCTTAGCCGGATATAACAACTTCATACGAATGCCTTGGTCTTAGCCCGAACATAATCACTAGCATAAATGCCTTGGGACTTAGCCGGATATCATTCAAATGCTCATGTACACATATATCAATAATCACGACACATCCATATTTCATTTTCGTTACTAAGGCTCAAACACAAAATATTTATCAAACCTTTACAATTTCGGCTCAATAGCCACACACAAGGAGCATGATTTCAATATAATTCAAGTAGGGTCATTACTCGAAGACTTACCTCGGATGTTGTCGAGCGATTTAACGGCTATTCAACTACTTTTTCCTTCCCTTTATCGGATTTAGCTCCCCTTTGCTCTTGAGCTTAATTTAACAAATAAATTGATTTAATCATTTGAGCATCGAAAGAGGAGTTCAAGGTACTTAGCCCACATATTTTCATTAGACATTAAAGTCACGTGAGGTACGAAATCATGAATCAACTCAACACATTAGTTAGTACTCTCCTTAGCGAATTTTCTAAGCCAAGAATAGGCATCAATATGTTTGCCTCTAACTGAATGCATGCACACCAATTCCCCTCATGTGGCGAATATGCATGTCCATGTTGAGGCCAATTATACATAATACCACACACACAAAAAAAACAGCATACATTCTACTAACTAATGCATTCCATATTGTAACTCAATACACATCTATCATTTCCTTCATAACCAAACATCATCATAAGTAAGTATATACCTTGAGATAGTATATATGTCATACCAATACATCATGTGCAAACATATATACATATATATATGCTAGAGCCGAATCTCAAGTTGATTATAATTAAACATGAACAAAATCCAAAACACAAATCTTACTTTCCATGCAATGAGCATAAATCATACTTATGAATGTACCATGGCGAATACATCACAACACCATAATTTTGGTCATGATTAAACAAAGAACTTAATGTCTTACTCAAAAATACTAAAAAGAAAGTCCAAGAGCCATCAATCCACCATCACATATATCATTAGCAAGCTTCATATTTAACATGCAATGGCATTAACACAAAATCCACCTTGGCCAAATACCATCCCCATGATATAACAAAGATTTGAACCATGGGCTAATAAGAACATCAAGTTAGCAACCAAAAACATGCATGAATCTCATGGCACAACATCAAACATACCTTAATCTAGACACTAGTATGGCCAAGCCTCCTCCTAATCCTCTTCCAAACCAAGCATGAAGCAAAATTCCTTCCTTCTTCTTTAGTATTTTCAGCCAAAAGAATGAGAAAAGATGAACAATTTTTTTTCTTTGCTTTTCTTCAACTCACGGCAAAGGGGTTCACTCACACATTTTTTTTCATTCTTTATTACCCATACTTATTTGTTTATTTCTTTTCTCCCATGATGTACCAACATAACATGTCTAGGACATGTTTTGCCCATGATTCCTTGTCATGCCCGGCCACTAGAACTTGGGGGGGGGGAATTTGACATGCAAGTCCTCCCCTTTGACTACATGCACTATTAGGTCCTTATAGATTAGCCTATCACTTTTCAAAAGTGTCACACAAGTCCTACTAACTGAATTCACATGCAATCGGCTAAATCGAAGCTTGAAATTTTCACACATTCATAATTACATATTCTAGACAATAAATATTACGTTCAAACATTTTGGTGACTCGATTTAGCGGTCCCGAAACCACTTCCCGACTAGGGTCAATTTTAGGCTGTCACAGAATCAGTACCGATAGTCTGTTAATTTCTAGATGTATTTCCAGAGGAATTGCCTTGGTTGCCTCTAAACAGGGAGATAGAGTTTTCCATTGATTTGTTTCCGGATACTACACCGATCTCAATTGCTCCATATAGAATGGCTCCGACTGAATTAAAAGAACTGAAGTCTCAGTTGCAAGAGTTAACAGACAAGGGATTTGTGAGACCGAGTTTCTCTCCCTAGGGTGCTCCCGTATTGTTCATTAAGAAGAAAGATGGCTCAATGAGGCTTTGCATTGATTACCGTCAACTCAACAAGGTGACTATAAAGAACAAGTACCCTTTGCTTGGATTGATGATTTATTCGATCAGTTAAAGGGGGTCACAGTGTTTTCAAAGATCGATTTGAGGTCCAGTTACTACTAGTTGAGAGTTAAGGAGTCGGATGTGCCGAAAACCACTTTTAGGACAAGGTATGGACATTATGAGTTCCTTGTGATGCCTTTCGGCCTAACAAATGCTCCAGCTATATTTATGGACTTGATGAACCGAATCTTTCGGCCATATTTAGATAAGTTTGTAGTAGTGTTTATAGATGACATTCTAATTTATTCTTGGGATGAGTCTAAGTACGACAAACACTTGAGAACCATATTGCAGATCTTGAGAGAAAGGAAATTGCTTGCTAAGTTTAGTAAAAGTGAGTTCTGGCTACGTGAAGTCAGATTTTTGGGACATATAGTCTCAGGTGATGGTATTCGGGTGGATCCGAGCAAGATTTCTGCGATCGTTGATTGGAAACCGCCAAAGAATGTATCCGAGGTTAGAAGCTTTTTAGGCTTGGCTAGGTATTATAGACGTTTTGTCGAGGGATTTTCGATGATTGCCTCTCCTATGACTAAGTTGCTGCAAAAGAATGTTAAGTTTGAATGGACTGATAAATGTCAGCAGAGTATTGAAAAGCTAAAAGCACGATTGACTGAAGCACCAATCTTAGTACAACCCGAGCCAGGGAAGGAGTTCGTAATTTATAGTGATGCATCATTGACAGGCCTTGGATGTGTACTAATGCAAGAGGGTAAAGTGGTAGCTTATGCCTCGAGACAGTTAAAACCGCATGAGAAGAACTATCCTACACATGATTTGGAACTGGCCGCTATTGTCTTTGCCTTGAAGATTTGGCGACATTATTTGTATGGTGAAAAATGCCGAATTTTTACTGATCACAAAAGTATGAAGTATTTGATGAATCAAAAGGATTTGAATCTGTGACAGCAGAGATGGCTTGAATTATTGAAGGATTATGAGTTAATGATTGATTATCATCCGGGAAAAGTGAATGTAGTTGCTGACGCTTTGAGCAGGAAATATCTTTTTACTTTGAGAGCCATGAATACGGGGTTAGCATTGTCTGATGATGGATCAATCTTAGTAGATATGAGGGCTAAACCATTATTTCTCCAGCTAATTTGTGATGCTCAAAAGAACTATAGTGAGTTGCGAACCAAGAGAACTCAGTTTTAATCGGGTTACGACTTAGATTTTCGAGTTGGACCAGATGACTGTTTGATGTTTCGAGACAGGATATGTGTACCAAAAAAATGATGTATTGATTCAGAAAATATTACATGAAGCGCCTTACGATGGTTGTTTGTCGATTCACCTGGTAGCACAAAATGTATAATGATTTAAAGAAGTTATATTGGTGGCGGGCATGAAAAGGACATTTCAATTTGTAACCAAGTGTTTGATTTGTCAACAAGTAAAAGTCGAGCATCAAGTGCCTTGAGGATTACTCCAACCGGTAATGGTGCACGAGTGGAAATGGGATAGGATTACCATGGATTTTGTAATCGGTTTGCCTCGACTCCTAAAAAGAAGGATCTTTGTCAGGTAGTGGTTGATAGGTTAACAAAGTCGGCTCACTTTATACCTGTACGTACCGATTACTCACTTGATAAATTAGTTGAATTATATATTGCTGAAATTGTGAGGTTGCACGGGGTACCTATGTCTATAATATCAGATAGAGATCCGTGGTTTACCTCGAGATTCTGGAAAAAGTTACAAGAAGCTTTGGGTACAAAATTGAACTTTAGTACCGCGTTTCATCCACAAACAAATGGTCAGTCAGAAAGAGTAATCCAAGTACTCGAAGATATGCTTAGATGCTGTGTTTTAGAATTTGAAGGCAGTTGGGAGAAATATCTTTGGTTGAATTTGCCTACAATAGCAGTTTTCAGTCAAGTATACAGATGGCACCGTACGAAGCCTTGTATGGTCGCAAGTGTCGGACTCCTTTATATTGGACCGAACTTAGTGAGAAACAGATTCATGGAGTTGATCTAGTTAAAGAAACTGAAGAAAAAGTAAAAGTAATTCGTGATTGCTTGAAAGCTGCTTCAGATCGACAAAAGTCATATGTAGATTTATAAAGAAAAGAGATTGAATTCCAGGTAGGTGATAAAGTGTTCTTGAAGGTGTCACCATGGAAGAAGATTCTGAGATTTAGCCTAAAAGGCAAGTTGAGTCCGCATTTTATTGGGCCGTACGAGATTACTGAGAGAATTGGACCAGTGGCATATTGGCTGGCCTTACCGGCACAGTTAGAAAGAATTCATAACGTGTTTCATGTATCAATGTTGCGACGTTATCGTTCTGATCATTCACATGTTATTTCTCCAACAGAAATTGAGATTCGATCAGACTTGACCTATGATAAGTAACCGATTAAGATTTTGGCACGAGAAGTAAAACAGTTGAGAAAGAAAAGTATAGCTTTAGTGAAAGTGTTATGGCAAAGACATGGAGTAGAATAAGCTACGTAGGAACCAAAGGAAGCCATGAGAAAACAGTACCCAAATCTCTTTACCGGTAAAATTTTCAGAGACAAAAATCCCTAAAGGGGGGAGAGTTGTAACAGCCCGATTTAGGGCCAAAATGAAATAGTGGTTTCGAAACCATGAATCCGAGGTTGAAAGAAATTATTTTGATTAATTTTTAGTGTTTATATTATGATTTCATAATTGTGTGAAAAATTTGTTGCAAAATTTTATCAATTGGGTGTTTAATTTGATATTTAGGACTAAATTGAAATAGGTAAAAAAAAAAGTGTGTTCTAGTTCATAAAGTACTTGATTGAAATGGGGGTTTTAAATAGAGGTCCTTAAATGGAAATTAGATCATTATACTTTATATGGACAAAAATTAGGACATGGATGGAATTTTAAGAAAGTTTAGTAGTAAAGGCATTTTGGTCATTTGTATATTAAATGAAATAAAATGGGAAAAATAACACAAAAATGTGTTCATCTTCATTCAAGCTTGGCCGAAACTTACATGTTCTCCATAGCTAGGGTTTTTCCCAAGCTTTCAAGCTCAATAGTAAGTACATTCAAGCCCCGTTTTTAATGTTCTTTACATTTTTGAAATCCTTGTAGGTCGGTCTACCTATTTCTACCATTATTTCGAGCTAGGGTTTATGTTTAAAATTTTACCCATGAATGATATGCATGTATTTTGATATTTTATGGTAGAATATGAATGTTTGAAGTTAGGAGAACGATCTTTTCTAAGCGATTTTTAGCAAAAACGAGCAAAACGACATAATCGGTAAAAATACCTATTGTTCATAGCTATGTGTTAGAGTGAGAATTTGATGTTGTCATAGAAGGGAAAAATGATCATCATGTCATAAAACATAATAATAAGGGCTGAAATTAAATTCCTGAGCCTAGGGGCAAAATCGTAATTTTGTAAAAGTTAGGGGTAAAAATGTAATTTTTCTATAATGTGATTTTTGGATTGAAATAAATAGTATGATTGTTAAATGAGCTAAATGTATTGTTATAGATCAAGAAAGGGGTGGAATCGATCTCGAACGAGGGAAGGAAAAGGTTTTGGACTAAATTGCAAAATTTCTATATTTTGCACCGAGGTAAGTTTGTATGTAAATAATACATTAACTTTTCATTTACATTTTTATATTTCAGCCTATTATATGTATTTTAGCTAATTTTGAAACATAAATCGACTATTAGAGGAATGGAAATAAGTAATAGAGAGAGAAATTCCGGTTGAACATTCGGAAAGATTGAATAATATACATGGAGCGTAGATAGGTCACATGTATGGTGCTGAGTGCACATCATGTGTACAAGAAAGCTACGAGATACTATGTAGTAGCTAGGTCACATGTGTGATACGGGATGTATCCCATGTAGACAAGAGAGCTACGGGAGAGATAAATGTAGCTAGGTCGCATGTGTGATTCCAAGTGAAGGACACCATGTAGACAAGAGAGCTACGAGATAAATTGGCTAGGTTAGATGGGTGGTACTAAGTGTTCACCATGTGTACAAGAGAGCGAATTATATGAAATATGATAGTGGGGCGGTGTCTTTGAAACCATCAAGTATCATGGATTGATCTGAATTGTTCAACGGGATAATTTTACGGCGGCATTGTAATCATGGACTTATACTTGTGATGTATGAAATGTGGTGAAAATGAATTGTGATATGTATGCTAAGTGAGGTTAATACAAAGAAAGTACGAAAGAGTGAATTTGCAATAATACTGTTTTGGACAGTAGCAGTGATGTGATTTTGAAAAATAACCAAAATAGTATAAATTTAATTAGAGGCTGAATTATATATGAAATTAAATCTCAATGAGTCTATTTTCATATAAAAGAAATAGAGCAAGCAAAGGAACTCTATATTTTGAGATATTTATATTTGTGTATGACTTGTTCAGATTGACTATGTGATCCCCTGTTCTGACTTTGATAAATCATTAAAAATTGTAAAAAAGTAATTAAGAAATATAGTTTATATTTCTAGATTCCTTATTGAGTCTAGTTTTAAATGAAACATGTTTCATGGCTATTTGAATTGTGTACTGGGATAAATTCAACTCGTAGTGAACAAAGGTCAGATCAGTCAAGCTGTATAACAGGGGAAAATTTAACTAATAAACTGTACTAATTGGCTGGACCAAAAATTCTAGAAAAAAATTAGTAAGAATTTATATGAGTCTAGTTTCAGGAAAATTTTATGGATTTGAATTTTGAGTTTAGTAACTTGAGTTATGATTTATTTAGTGAACATGACGCAGGAGAGACAGCTCAATCAAAGTGGAGTAAATATTGAAATTAAAAGTAGATACACTTGAGTTAATGTGTAAACATATTAGATTCTTTAATTATTATTTATATACTTACTTACTAAGCTATATAAGCTTACTTTCTTTTCTCTCTTTTGTCTTAGAGTGTCGTCTGGCATTGCTTGGGAGTTAAGGATCGTTGAAGATCTGCCACACTATCAATACTTTTGGGTATTTGAAATAAACATTTCTTTTGAATTATGGCATGTACAGTAGGCTTCATTATTTTGTTACATGTCATAATTGCCTAGGTTTAAAATATTGGTTACATTATTTAACCAAATTATTTTGTATAAGCCATTGAATTTGGCTAATATTGTTCAAGACATATGTTATAATGATACATTATCTATTTAGATGACATATTTCTATTTCGGTTTCGTTTAATGATATATATTATGATCTGGTAATACCTCATACCCTGTTTCGATGTAGAACATGGGTAAGGGGCGTTACAGTGTGTGTTAGCCATGTGACACAAGTCAGAAAGTTACACGGGGTTAGAGACGAGCTAGGACATGGTCATGTGCTCCCATTTCAAATGTTCACATGGCTTGTGACATGGGCATGTCTGTTCTCACACGGCCAGGCCACACGGGTGTGTGTCACCTATTTTGAGAAAAACTTTCTATGTGTTCTATGAGTTTTCAAAGTTATCGGTTTACTCCCAAACCACTCTCATTGTATGTTTAGGGCCTCGTAGGCTCGTATTAGGGACATATTGATTGAGATTAAATGATAATCGTATGAAATTTTAAAATGTATGCAAAGTGAATGTTTAATTATTTTATTAACCCGGTAATTCTCTGTAAACCTATTTCGACATTGAATACGAGTGAGGGACACAAAAATAGGCTATTTACCAAGCCATCTTGCCACCCAAACTTACACAAACCTAAACCAACCCAATCGGCACAAAAACATGGCATAATTAGGATAATTCATACTATTTCAATACCGATCAATACAAAACACATAAATACCACAATGTGCCATTTAATTTCCTACCAAAACTCATAATCTCAAATTAACAATATAATGAATTTTAAACATGCATCATTTGGCCTAATCTCACAAACATACTAAGTTCAATTCTCAACCATTTAGTAACCCTAATTACCAAATACCAACTAGCATCACATATCCATATTCAAGCACAAAACAAGAGCCATTTTTCCAATTATATACATAACCAAATCAACCAAATTAAGCCAACTCTCATGGCTATATACAAATCCAAACTCTTAATATTTACAAGCAATTTCAAATGACTAAATTCATTAACAACACATATACCAACATGACCAATGCCCCTATACATGCCATATACTCAAAATACTTAAGTTCAAAAGTACCAAAGTAATAGTTGGATAGTGTGATGGGGTTTCTAACAATTTGCAAATCTGAGTTAGCTTTGATTTCACTATAAAACACAAAAAATAAAAAAAAGTAAGCTATAAATCATAGTAAGTTTGTATACCGTTAAAGTCAACTTACCATATAAGCACAACTTAAAAAAATAAAATGTAACGCCCCAAAATCCTAAGAATTTATTTTTGTGTGTTTGTGACACACAAATGCATGCCTACTTCAGTGGTTAAGTGTCCTGGGAAGACTCTGAGAAGTCTTGGGTTCAAGCCTTGGCTTATACAAAAGTTTTGTTTTTAACATGAATAAACCATGTCTCTAATCAGTAGGCTTTTAAATAAATGGGGGTAAAACATGTTAGAAATGGCCTGCTGGTCTAGGGGATAGGTAGCGTGTTGTTGTTCCATGAGGTCTGAGGTTCGAGTCCTAGTTTGAGCAGTGGGAGTGTTATATTTTGCTACTAATGCTGTGTGAGAGTTCTAGTCAACCTGAACTACTGAAGTGTTTGAATGGATTTGGAATTAAGTAATTGAGGGAGGAGTGGGCGGCATGGAGGGATTTGGGGAGGAAATTGTGGGAAGTTGAGGTGAGAGGGAGTGTTGTGCCGAATTTGAATGCTGGGCACTCTAGAATTTGGGTTGGGGTTGGTATTTCTCCTCATTTCGGGTTCTTTCAATTTTCTTTTGGTTCATTTCTACTTAGATGCCGAATATTGTTAGAGTGGATACTGGTATTTTATTTTTCGATTTTATTTGATTGTGTTCTCCCTCTCGGCTATTATTCTTTCCCTTGTCTAACTGATTCTCTTCCTTCTATCTTGTGGCTAAACATTCTTCGTCTATCTGTTATACTGCTTCATCCCTTTGGCCGATTTCCTTTCTTCTCCCAATTTCCCGATCAGTTTTCCTCTTTGGCCAAATATCCCTACTTCCCTCTCTCAATCGGTTTTCTCCTTAACTAATTGTTTCTTCTTCTATTACCCTTATTGTGTCGACTTTCCCTTCATTGCTATCTATCATTTCTGTAGTCATTCCTATTCATCAGTTTTGAGTTTTGGTAAGTCGACTTTCAGTTTGGGTGCACAATTCTTTTTCTCTCTCTCCCTATTTGCCATATTAGTCTTGCACCTAACATCTTCCTGTGCTGCTGGTTTTTGCTAGGGGTGCAATTGTCCATTTTTGCCTCTGTTATATCATGTTCTTTCAGCTCTTGTGCCGGGTGAAGGCCAATTGTTTCTTTCTTCTAATCTTGGTTCTACATATTCGGTAAGTGAATATTCGTCTAGTTTAACTATTCATTTGAATAATGGTTATTAAGGTTCGGTTGGAATACAGGTAACCCCTAAGGCCTAGTGATCAGTCTCTTGCAATGGGTTAAGTGTGCAAGCCTTAATCGATCGATCAAGGCAAGCGATAGGTAATCTTTTGGATAAGTGTTTTAGTTAGGGTTCTTGTTAATTCGATTGGTAAAGCGATTAACCGAAGCTTGTGGTTGAAAATAGGTTCGAATGCTCATAGGCTATTTGCACACTTTTGCAAATATGTGTAAACACTACCTAAACTGTGGAAATAGACAAAAGCCGAAATAAGCAAACGATGACGCTACACAGGCGTGCGCTCGCTCGTGTGGTGGTTCGTGTGACTAAACATGGGCTTTGATCGTTAAGGCTGGCCATGAGCAATTTAATGGGCCGAGGCTGTTTTGGGCCATTTCAGGCTGAACTGGGCTGTGTGGGCCCCACAAGCATGTGGGCCTCACACGGGTAAATCACACGGACGTAGAAATTATTGGGCTGGGCTATGTAATACACACGTCTAAGGCCATTATGGGTCGTATGGGCCACACGGGCATATGGGCTTACATGGGCCGCAATATGGGCTTGGGCCTATTTTTCACTGTTGGACTGTTAAGGTTGCATGAGTCGCCCGAGACGACTTTGGACCTACTGTTGGGTCAGTATGTTCACCTAGACCCCCTAATTGATGAAATGACTGTTATGCCCTATGTGATGTATGATTATGTTAAGCATGCAATTTTTGACGTATTGAATACATGTAAGATATTATGACATGACATGACATGATGCATGATGTGTTGCATGGGGATTGGGTTTTATTATTGGAGGAAGTGTACTGTACTGGCAGCTCTACTGCAAATACTGTTTAGTGCTCTATTGGTACTATTTGGAGTGTAGGGATAGGTGGGTTGATTATATCCCCACATGGAGTGCAGGGTTGGACGGAGATGGAGTGTAGAGGTTGTCCGGATAGGATCACTTGATTGTATATATGTACTGTTACTGTCACTGAGATGGGCTCAGACCCAAACTGATATTGATATTGTAATGGGCTAAGGCCCTAACTAAGACTGAACCTTTACTGAATTGGGCTTAGGCCCAGACTATTTGTGCCCACTGTTTGGTTATTTGATATGGCATTACACACTGAGTTTTCATAACTCACCCATCTGTTTATCTCTACAGGTAATCACCAGTTGTAGGCGAATCAGTGCTACGAGGGACTCAAATATGGCTACACAATCGTACATACTTTCATGTTTAATCTATAAATTATAAGTAATTTTATTTCAGGGTAATTTTTATTGTAATAAGGCCTCTTTGGATTTTATTTTTAATTTGAGATTTTAGTTTGCTTTCATTTATAACTGCTAGCAGTAGGAAAAGGTACGGGTTTTCAAAATGATAAATGTTTTTCAAAAATACCACAAATACGCAACCTGTTTTAAGAGCTTCTATAAGAAATAACGTTTTATAAATACCAAACGACTTGCAATTTTGAAAATGAGCAAGACATCATAAAAACATCGTTATGATCACACAGAGGTTAAATATAGAATGGGTTTTTCAATGATATCTCACTTTATTAAAAACACTTCAATGTGACATCGCGAGATTCAGCCATAACATCCAAGCTAGGTTTGGGGTGTTACATTTAGTGGTATCAAAGTTAGGTTACAAAACACGTTTGTGGATTTGGGTTTCTTTTAAAACTTGGAATTTCTAAAAGGAACTGTTTCAAATGATTTGAAGTATTTTGAAATGTTTTACTAAATGTGTGGTACATTGAGTCTCTAGCATCAATTCTGTAAGTCTTCTGATACTTTTGTTTATTTAAATTGAAATACTGAGACTATTGTAGGTAGTAGACTGTACTAAAAACTCTATTAGGGTAAACTAAAAAATGTAGTAAGATTCCGATCTACAAAAATAAACTTTGAATTACTAATATTTTTTCCATAAAATATCCGTTAATAAACACTGGAACTATACACTGACGCATAAAACTATTAATATAGATAAAACACAAATCAATAGTGAGCACTAGAGGTACTCGTGGAAGGGGTACAAGAGGCCGCAGCAGAGGCCGTGGAGGTGCTCGGGCTAGGTCTTCGTCATTTGGCCACATGCCTAATGTTGAAGCTAGGGAGGCTGTAACACCCCGTACCCGAGACCGTCGCCGAAGTCGAACACGAGGTGTTAACAGACTTAATTCATTACTTAAATAGCTCAAACAATTTATTTTTAAAATTTCCAGTTAAACTAGCAATCTGCGTCACAGTCACTTAAAAATTCATATCTCAAGTTACGAAACTAGAAATCCAATTCCATCAATTTTCCCTGAAAATAGACGCAATTATCTATTTACTAATTATTTTATAGAATTTTTGGTCGAGCCAATTAGTACAGTTTATTAGTTAAAGTCTCCCCTGTTTTGGGGTTCGACTGCTCTGACCTCTGTGTATTACGAATAAGATATCTCTCTATACAGAATTTCAATGACTATGAAGTTTGTTTCTCTTAAAACTAAACTAAATAAGGAATCTTTACATATAAAGAATGACTTCTAATTATATTTGTACAATTTATAATAAATTTTTAAAGTCGAACAGGGATCCAGAAATCACTCTGGCCCTATTTCACAAAAATTCAAATATCTCATAAAATATAATTCATATACCTGTTTGTTCAATCCATATGAAAATAGACTCATTAAGCATCAATTTCATAACATACTCATCATCTAACTCCATTTCTACTATTTTTAGTGATTTTTAAAATTTACATCACTGCTGCTGTTAGAATCTATTTTATGGTAATTTTTACCTATTTCCTGGTTTCCATGGATTAGCTAGCAATTTGACATACATAACACCAAATATGATCATGATTAGCCATTCCAATGGCTAATCATTATCAAGCATTTCCGTACCACTCAATAACCATATCATAAGACCATATATACAAAATGATTATAATGCTATACATGCCATACTCAAAATATACAAGCCATTATGCCAAAATGGTATACAGATAGTGTGAGCGAACCTCCGACCGTTCCCGATTTCCGAGCTGGCTTGTCAAAACTACAAGGAATGAAAAGGATGGTGTAAGCATAAATGCTTAGTAAGTTCACATGCAAATAGCAAGTAACATAACCATATAACCAAACATAAAACATCATTTGCATAATCATCACCAAGACATTCATATCATATTTTCATATATCATCTTACCATATTATTGTTATATCGATTTTTCAACCCGAGGGTTAAGTACATACCTGTTCAAAGTATCCATTTCACAACACTCACCAATACGTCCCTTTCATCTCTAGTATTCCTCCATTTGAGTAGAACTTTACCCGTTGAACACATCGGAATATAATTCGGATACATGGAAAGTTTGCACATAAGTGCCACATATGTAGCCAAGCTACCATGTAACCCGCCCATAAGGGAACTCAGACTCAACTCAACGAGCTCAGGCGTTCGCATCCACAAGTGAACTCGGACTCAACTCAACGAGCTCGGTTGCCTAGTTACATCTCTCGAACTCGGACTCAACTCAACGAGTTCGAACATTTGCATCCATAAGTGAACTCGGACTCAACTCAACGAGCTCGGATGCCTTGTTACATCTCTCGAACTCGGACTCAACTCAACGAGTTCGGACATTCGCATCCATAAGTGAACTCGGACTCAACTCAACGAGTTCGGATGCCCAAATATCCTAGTGACATGTCACTTGTATCCTAATCCATTCCTAAGGTTCAACGGGACCTTTTTCCCAATCATGTGTCTCAACCATCTTCTACGGAATGCCGATACCGATACTCGGTAGTATTTCACATTTTCCAAGTATATCACACAATTTGACATATTATCAAACAATTATCACGAGTATAATATTTCATAATAATTATCATATCATTTAAATAACATAAAAACATTTAAAATAATAACTATGTTACCAACATTTACATATGAACTTACCTCGTATGCGAAAATGGCTACTTTTACCATTTCGTCCACAACTTGGTATTTTTCCATTTTAGCCCGAATTTCAGTTTTCCTTACTCTATCATTTAAAATATAGTCTAATTAGGACTCACATTATTCAAATTGACCCAAAATCATATTTTGGCAAAATTACAGTTTTGCCTCTAAACTTTTGCATATTTACACTTTTGCCCCAAAGCTCGTAAATTAAACTTCAGCCTATTTTATTATCTTTTATGACATGCTGATTATTTTTCCCTTCTATGGAAACATCAAATTCTCACTCTAGCATGTACTTATGACTATTAGGTATTTTTACCGATTAAGCCATTTTGCTCGTTTTCACTTAAAACTGAGTAGCACAAGCTGTCTAACATAATTTAAAACCTCATAATGTATCATAAAACACCAAAATACACAAATTTCACCTATGGGTATTTTTCCAAATATAAAACCTGGGTTAAATTATTGCTAGAATAAGCTAAATCAAGTTATCGGGACTCCAAAAATGTACAAATCATTAAAAACGAGGCTAGAACGGACTTACAATCGAGCTTGGAAGCTTGAAAAACCCTAGCCATGGTTTCTCCTTGCTATATTCGGCCATGGGGTTGAAGATGAGCAAAATTGGCTTTTAATTTTGTATTTTAATTCATTTTACCCCTAAATGACCAAAATGCCCTTACTACTAAACTTTCCAAAAATTCCATCCATGTCCAATTTTTGTCCATAGACTTATAAATTGGTAAAATTGCTATTTAAGACCTCCTAATTAATATTTCAAAACAATTTCATACTAGAAACTTCTAGAATGCAAGTTTTGCAAATTATTCGATTTAGTCACTAATTTCAATTTAAGCACTTTATGCATAAAATTTCTTCACGAAATTTTCACACAATCATGCAATCATATCATAGACCTTAAAATAATCATAAAATAATTATTTCTATCTCAGATTTTGTGGTCACAAAACCACTATTCCGACTAGGCCCAAAATCAAGATATTACAGAGGCACCAGATTCACCTGTGATTGAGACAGGGTCCCATGATCGTGCGACTGGGGATGACGTGTTGTCTCAAGCTATGTTATGGATTCTGGAGAGGGTTGTTGGGCCCAATATAGGTGTTGTGGGTCATGGGTCAGTTACGGAACGACTCTGGTCTAATGGAGCTGAGATTTTTAAGGGAATTACTAAAGTTGCCCCTAATGTGGCTGAGTATTGGATTGAGGCCATAGAGAGGATCATGGATGATCTTGACTACACCCCCGAGCAGAAACTAAAGGGTGCACTATCAGTGCTAAGAGATGAGGCTTACCAGTGGTGGCTTACGGTTAAGGAGGGCACTCAGCCTGATCGACTAACATAGGAATTCTTCAAGACTGCTTTTCAGGGAAAGTATGTGGGTGCTAGTTATGTGGATGCTTGGAGGAGAGAGTTTTTGAATCTGACTTAGGAGGATAAATTTGTGGTTGAATATGAGGCTGAATTTTTGCGTTTAAGTCGCTATGTTAGAAGGATGGTGGCAACTGAGTACAAGCGGTGTGTTCGTTTCAAGGATGGCCTCAAGGATAGTTTATGGGTTCTGATAGCTCTGCATAGGGAGTGAGATTTTGCTGCATTAGTTGATAAGGCAAAGATCACCGATGATGTGAAACGGAACCATAAAAAGTAGAGAGGTAGGAACAAGAGGGATTTGGAGCCCTCATGTTCTTTTCTAAAGCCTAAGAAAAAGGCCAGAGTGGATGGGCCGGCTAGAGTTAGGACCACTATTGCTGCTACTGGATGTGCTGATTATGAGAGACGCCATCAGGCAAGTGCTGGAGAAGGACTGGGGCTTGTTTGAGGTGCGGATCATTGGAGCACAGTATCAAAGATTGTCCATGGAGGCCCAATCAGGTGCAAGCTACGGGTATGGGTACTACATAGTCGCCTAGAGGTGTTTAGTAGTCACCGAGAGGTCATGGTTAGGCCAGAGGTGGTAACGGGTTGGGCCGTGGTCAGAGGCCACTGGGCAGAGGTGCTAGTCATATTGAGGCAAGGCAGCCAGCTCTAGTTTATGCTGCACGTCACAAAGAGGATGGAGATGCCCCAGATGTTATCACGGGTACGTTCTTTATCTATAATGTACCTTATACTATACTGATAGATATAGGATCCACTCACTCCTATATAGCTTGTACTGTGTTTGAGACTTTGGGTATTTTGGTTGAGAGCACTACAAGTGAGGTTACTAAGTTGAGTACATTGAGGCAGTCAGCGAGGGTAAATAAACTGTTCAGGAATGTACCTTTAGAAGTTCATGGGGTTATCTTTTTGGTGCCCTCCCCTATATAAGCAAATCATTGTTCATTTTTTTCTTCCTTTCAAAAGCCCTAGCCGAAATCTCCCTTTCTCCACTCCCTGATCCCTATTCTCAACCATCACAACCCTCTCATTCAGTTCATGTGGTAGCTTCATATGCTAACATCTCTGAGCACCTCACCTGATTCAAGCTTCAGTGTTTTCAATAATTTGACAACATTAATGCTACTCTACAGCAGAGTTGTCAGCAGCTTCCCATCTCATCGCCAGTCCCGCCTCGGAAACCATCCAGCGATGAAGATGTTTAGAAATATTTATTTATTATTTTCTATTTTTACTTATTATTGAAACTATTTCTATTATTTTTATTAGATTTTAGAATTTTATTTTTATTCTTTATTTCGATTATTTCTTTTCGAATCCTTATACTTCCTAATATCTCCTAAAAAGTTCCTGATTTTATCACAGTTATATAGAACTCCTAAGCTCATCATCACATAGGAATACAACTCCACTGGGGAAGGTTCTCCACGACTGCCATGTCCTGCTCGACCATGGCCCCACTAGATATAATATTCTTTTGGCACAAGACTTATGGCCCAATTAACCTCTACGACCGCCAGAATATCCTCCTCCACTCTCGAACCGATCACCCTCCAAAACTTTAGTTTGAAGAATTCATCATACAGGAAGTTTCACTTCTCTGCCTATCTTATTTTTATACTCTAATATCTATCTTTGTACATTTAGGGCAATGTACATCTTAAGTGTGGGGGGTATTTATTTTATTATCAGAAAGATCCCTGAATAATCACCTTGTTCTCATGAAAAACTAGCATATCATATTTAGGATAAATTTTAATTGATTTATGATTTTGATTGATATATCTCGAATTAAAACATAGGGATTTATGCATTGATTATTTAAACTTTAAGACATTAGAGAATCAAGCATGATAAGTTGATTTTTTTTTAAGAAATTAAATTATAGGTTGTTTCCCCAAGTCTAGGTATTACTTTGAATTAGAATTCACGAGTCTAAACATCAAAAAGCCATAATTTTTTGTGAGATTTTTGAGCCTTTTGAGTATCTATTCATCCTTTCATTCTCACTTTTATTATTGCTTTGAGTGCGTCAATATCGAACTATTATTCTAGAACTTGCTTGATTATGCATATCGAGACCACACCATTTGATTTGATATATCAAAATGATTAAGGCACTTAGGATTAACTGTAACACCCCAAACCCGTGACCTTCACCGGATTTGACCACGTGGTGTTACCGGGCTTACTTCCCTTATTTCTCTCTTGGAAATATTTAATTTCTGTTCCAGGTAGGCTAGCTAACTGCGTCACTGTCCTCTTAAAAATCATATCTCGAGTTCCAGAACTCGAAAATCAGTTTCGTAAATTTTCCCTGAAACTAAATTCATAATTCCATCTACACATTTTTTTCTAAAATTTTTGGTTGAGCCAATTAGTACAGTTTATTAGTTAAAGTCTCCCCTGTTTCAGGGTTCGACTACACTGACCTTTGTGCACTACGACCTAGATATCTTCCTGTACAGAGCTCCAACACTTATACCGTTTCTTTCTATAGAAACTAGACTCACAAAGGAATCTGTACATATAGAGCATGACTTCTAATTCTCTCTGGTTAATTTATAGTAAATTTTCAAAGTCGGAGCAGGGGATCCAGAAACTGTTCTAGCCCTGTTTCACGAAAACCTAATTATCCCTTAAAATATAGCTCATATGGTCGTTTCGTTTCATCCATATGAAAATAGATTCATCATGGTTCAATTTCATAATTTATTCACTATTTAATTCTACTTCTACTATTTTTAGTGATTTTTCCATCTCACCTCACTGCTGCTGGCAGCATCTGTTACTAAAGCAAACAATGACTATTTCATAATTCTTCCATGGCCAACTATTTCATCATACATAATACAAACTATGGCCACCTTATCAAAATTAAGGTTTCTAAGGCTCGTGCCTATAGGTTTTAGATTCACACTCAACCGACCACATAGGCCATTTTCGCATGGCTTAAAGTTTACAACCGAAATTCAACAAAACAAAATAGCCTATACATGCCAAATGTTCTCCTAGTTCAACTATGAAGACAATACCAAAAGATTCCCACCGGTGTGATGACTTCAACGACGGTTCCGAAACGCATAAGCGATACGAGTCCAAGAGACCTAAAATGGGTGACAAGAAAACACCGAGTGAGTTTATAACTCAGAAGTCATAAGCACTTCACAACCATCCGTTACTAAAATTATCATAAAATGAAATAATGAAACAAGGCCCAGCGTTCCACCATACCGAACTACCATAGTTCCTTAGACCTTTCGGATCAATGTCATACCAAGTCATACATTTACATTTCATATACTATTCAATAGGATATTTGAAGCAATTTCCATTCATCATTTCATTTCCGCAACAATCATGCAATTGAAATCATCACATAGATTTAAAACTTACCGACTCAACCCCGAGCATGAACATAGTATCTATTAGCCACGAACTCAAGGTACTTACTCTTTCCGCTGTCCATACTCCACTCGATATAATTGTTCGATCGGAGATATATATATATAAATGCGCACACACGATTGCTTAATACTCGATTTCGCACACTTAGTGCCATGTGATTTAAGCCCGCACACATAGTGCCATACCCTTGAGCTCGCACACCCAAAGGTCAGTATATTTCCAGCATGCACACTTAGTGCCATATATTTCCAGCATGCACACTTAGTGCCATATATTTCCAGCATGCACACTTAGTGCCAATCTCGTCACCGTACACACGTATTGCCCAAGACACTTAGTGCCGAAAGCAAACTTTCTACACATTTCACTATTTCTTTTACATTCAACAATGTCATCATTCCATACACATACATTTTCATTTACATATCATCTCATTAAACACAATTGCATAGATATTATGATCATTTAAAACAATACCAAATATATGCTTAATGACTTACCTTATATTGGATGAAACGATTTCCAATCGACTACTCGATTATCTTTGCTTTGCCTTTGTTTGATTCTCCCCTTTTGATGTCTTGATCTCCTAGTATAAATACATTTAGTAGTTAAATTTCTTGCTGGATACTTATGTGTATAATTTAATGGTTTTCACTCCATTCACAACTATCCTTGTTCAAAATATCAAAACCTTAGCCAACATTCAATTAATGCATCAAGGCCGAATGTATTATCACTATTAAGGTAACCTAGTCTCAAGTATTTTCAATTCTAATGTACAACATCTCAAATTCCCATGACCGATCACACCTATTCTTACTTTCCAATATTCAAATAATCAAAATCACCTCCTAAACACAATAGTCATGGACAATGCCGAATCCTCAAGTGTTTGAACATAAATTATTTTACTAATATAAACATTCACGAATCATATTCATAGGAAGACCGATTTCTTTCCATAGCACATTCATCATCCATACTTAGATGAAACAACCAAAATCCCTTCCTTTATACCTAGCGAATGCTCCAATCATCCATACAAATTACAAATTTTGCATGGCTAAGTAGGAGCCATTTAACATGCAAGAAAAATAATCATAGGAGAAGAATTTATCATTCTAAGTACGCTCCTATCTCCAACACTAAATCATTCGGCATTTTGCCTAGACACACACAAGAAATCTCAACTTCCTTGACCTTACCAAGAGTGCATCCACCATTCAACTTAGCATATTACAAAACCAAATCAACAAACTCAAAGCTTACCTCCTAGTAGCCAAAGGTACTTGCCGAATTGACTTGAGTAAATCTCCCTTCTTTTCACCCTTTGTTTCGGCTATAGCGAAAGAAAGAAAACATGAACACTTTTTTTTTCTTCTTCTCAAGCCATGGCAATTGTAACAAAATGAGAAAGGATGAACAACAAAATTTTTTTTCTCCTTTCTTTTCCTTAACTCACGGCAACAAGGGGGCATCCACACTCTTTTTTTTGTTCATCATTTCCTTTTTTCTCCATTTCTTTATTCTTTCTAACATGATCCATTAACTAGACATGTTTGAAACATGTTCCCTTGCCCATGCTCTTTATTTTATTATTTCTAACATTCACCATTAGCAAAACATGTTCAAGACATGTTTTCTTTTGCCCATCTTCATTACCATGGCGGCCACTTCCTATAGTTGGCTAAATTGACATGCAAATCCTCATGTCTTTACTTCATGCATTATTTGGCCACTTAAAATTCACCTATCACATTTTCAAGTCCTAACACATGGGTCCTTTCTTATGAATTAGCACCTAATTAATAAAATCAAGGCACGAAATATTTACGCATACAAATTCCACATACAATAAGCACAGAATATAACACCTAATTATTCTTGTGACTCGGTTTTGTGGTCCCGAAACCACTCTCTGACTAGGGTCACATTAGGGGTGTCACATTAACCCACTCATGCCATGAAAAGCCTACCTCCACGATTAACCCCTAGTCAACCCCCTTGAGCCTAACAAGCCATTCCTTGTATTACCCTTAATATTAACCATTAACCCATTATTGTTGAAATCCCCCAAATTAATTTAATCCCTATTTTTGTCGAGATCTGAGTTGGAAAAGTTTCTTAGCTATGTTTTTCTTCTTTATTTAACTTGTTCTAAAAAAAACTATGTATACATATTAGTAATTCCATATTCTGTAAAAGAAGCTCTGTTGTACACAAGTGAAGGTTAACTCTTTTTCTAGTTAGGCAATTTTTCAATTCAATCTCGATTCCAACCCTTTCTTTTAGCTTGTGACCACACCCCCTAACCAAGCCACACTACAACCCTCTAAAGACCTTTTGATTGATGTATCATCTTAAATTATAGTGGTGGAGATTTGATTTTCATGCAAGCCTATGGTAATGACTTTTCATTATTGACTATTGAGTGCTTCATTTATTGTCCTTAAACACCTCGAGTGATTTGAGTGAATCTTTAGTGAGGATGTGAAACTCTATGATATTTTGAATCAAAGGTAATTACTTCGATGTGAAGAGACACCTATGTTTGCATGATTAAATATTCAAATTGGAATGTTTGAAACTTTTATGTTCTTTTAGTTGAATTCTCAATGTATGATTACCTATGGATTTTTTTGAGATATTATCGGTAAGAATTATAAGTTGAGAAGAATTTATTTTGATTATGAGTTGAGAATTTTGCTTGAGGACAAGCAAATGCTTAAGTGTGGGGGTATTTGATAAACCGTAAATTATACAGATTTTTACCCCATGTTTAATGCATTTTATAGATGATTTCTCATTAGAATTGGTGAATTTGATGCTCCTAATGCTTTAATTTCATGTTTTGTAGTCAGGAGAGCACCAAGAGTCAAAAGGAGCCAAAAATGAGCCAAAAAGGGACAAAATGGACCAAATCAAGAAGATGACACAGCCTAAGCCTTGCCACACGGGCAGCTCACACGCCCGTGTCTTTCGAGGGTGTCAACCAAGGGTTTCACAATTCACACGGCCTGGCCATTGACCCACACGACCGTGTGTAATTTAACGGATCGAACACTGCCTGCCAATCACGTCACACGGCTGTGTCGCACGGGCGTGTCCCTGATGAGCCCAAGTTAAGTCCAATTCAGAAAAGGCCACTTTGGAGGGTTTCTAGGCATTCCAAAGCCTATAAATACGCACTAGAGGAGGAGAAATATGCAGACAGAGAAAAGGGGTAAGGAATTACCCCAAGGAAGTCGATTGATCCATTTCAGAAGCCAGATTCATCATCAAGACTGAAGATCTCTCCTCAATTCCCCTTCAACAGTTTTGGATTTTCTTTATGTTTTGTATTCTTTATTCTTCTGAGATGTTTTCTTATTTAGTTATGAACTAAATCCCCTAAATACCCAAGGGGAATGAAACCTAAGACGAATCTTGTTATTATTTTCTGAATCGTATGATAAATATTTAACTTGTTCTTAATTATGTATTCTTAATTCTTGTTTTGATATCCCAGGATACTGATTCAAGACATGCTCTTATTCAGAGGAGGATAGACCCTGTCTAAGAGTACATTTGCCATAATTAAGCGGAGTTGATTGAACGCCTAGAAATAGGGTGACAAGATTTTGCCGGATTAGGGTGAAACCTAATAAGGGGATCCATAGATCGAGTTAATGCAACCTTAGAGTGTTAATTAAAGAAAAGTCTCATTTGTTCAATCTAGGGATTACACGTTATTAGTTTTGAATAGGGATAATAACATAACTTAGGGATCTCTACGGAACAAGTTGAATGAATAAATCGTTTGATTCGGAGCCAGAATAACAAGTAAAGTCTAGGTGGATTTTTCCTTAGGTATTGTCTCAAGTCAATCAAATTTCCCAAAAGCAATTCCCCAATTCTTTTCTCTATGCGTTCTTAGTTTAAATAATTAGTTAATTAAAACAAACCCTTTTATTCTTAGGCTAGATAATAAAAAGATAGTTATTACTAGTACTTTTGGTTCCCTTGGGTACGATATCCCGGTCTTGCCGTTACTATACTATTGTTTGATAGGTGCGCTTGCCTTTTCGTCGTGATAATAGTTAGTCTAGGTTTGATCTTCATTGTAAATATTTATTACTTATTACGAATCACGCGATCAGTCGCAGATTCAAATCTTTTTAAGTCATCAAATACTTCAAACTCTTATGATCCGAATACACATGACATTTCTCTCTAAACAAGTAATGGCGCCAAATCTTTAGGGCAAACTCAATCGCAGCTAACTCAAGATGATGCGTCGAATAGTTCTTTTCATGCGGCTTCAACTGTCTCGAAACATAAACAATGACTTTTCCTTCTTATATTAGAAGACATCCCAAACCGATCAACAAAGCATCGCTGTAAATCACAAATTTTTTACCCAATTCAGGTTATACTAATACCGAAGCTTCAATCAACAAGGTTTTCAACTGATCAAAGCTATTTTGACATTTTTTCAGACCACTCAAATTTCACATCTTTTTGTAACATTTTTGTCAACGGAGTCGTAATCATCAAAAAACCTTTCAAAAATCTTCTATAATAACCAGCAAGTCCTAGGAAACTACGGACTTCAGAGACATTTCTCAGAGGTTTCCAATCCAAAATTGCTAAAATTTTGTTCGGATCAACCAGAATACCAGAGGCTTATACAATATGACCCAGGAAACCAATTTCCTGCAACCAGAACCCACATTTACTAAACTTCGCATACAACTATTTATCTTGCAGAGTCGTAGCACTATTCTCAAATGCTCGGCATGTTCAGATTCATCATGTGAATAAATCAATGTCATCAATAAATACCACAACAAATTGATCTAAATATGGTCTGAAAATTCTATTCATCAAATCCATAAAGATAGCAGGTGCATTAGTCAATCTGAAAGGCATAACTAAGAATTCATAGTGATCGTACCTTGTTTTGAAAGCAGTCTTTGGAATATCTGAGCCTTTCACTCACAATTAATAATAGCCTGATCTCAAATCTATTTTTAAAAATACAGCAGCTCCTTTTAACTGATCAAACAAATCATCAGTTTGGGGCAGTCATACTTATTCTTAATATTCACCTTGTTCAACTGACGATAGTCAATACACATTCTCATCGTACCATCTTTCTTTTTCTCAAATAGAACCGGAGCACCCCAAGGTGAGAAACTCGGTCTAGCAAACCCTCGATCGGTCAATTCTTGCAACTGAGACCATAATTCTTTTAGTTCAGTCAGAGCCATTTGGTATGAAGCTATCGAAATGGTGTAGTACCAGGCACCAATTCTATGCCAAATTCTACCTCTTTAACTAGAGGTAATCCTGGGAGTTCTTCAGGAAACACATTAGGGAATTCGCATAAAACAGGCACTAATTCAACTTTCTTTTCTGACACTCTTGGATCAATCACTTATACAAAATAAGCTTCACAACCTTTTCTCACAATACTCAAAGCTTTCTTCAAAGATATTAAGCAGACAATCCATTCAAATCACTAGATTCAATTCTAACGATTTCATCATTTTTGCATCTCAAATCAATAGTTTTCCGTTTGCAGTTCACCATAGCATCATCCAAAGTTAACCAGTCCATACCCAGAATTATATCAAACTCATCAAAAGGTAACAACATCAGATCAGCCAAAAAACAATTGTCTCGAAACATTAACGGGCAATTCCTGTAAACTTTATCAACCAGAACACATCTGACTACCGCTTACATTTCCCGAATTTTTGAGAGGTCTAGCATGAGAAACATTACCACTCTGCCTCGGACTCTGAACAATATCTTTTTCAGCTAAATCTGGACAATCTTTTATAAAATGATTTCTTGAACCACAACAATAACAAGCTCGATTATTACTTTGTCCCCAGCATTCACCGAAG
This sequence comes from Gossypium arboreum, assembly GCF_025698485.1. Taxonomy (NCBI): domain Eukaryota; kingdom Viridiplantae; phylum Streptophyta; class Magnoliopsida; order Malvales; family Malvaceae; genus Gossypium; species Gossypium arboreum. The sequence continues at coordinate 30,689,096 of NC_069078.1, forward strand.
TGTCGTCTTCCACATTGATCACATTTAGGCTTTTCATTCTTTGCATTATCAACACTGGTAACAAACGTGGCTAAAGATTTGAAATTTGATTGCGATCTAGCACGATCTCTGTTCAACTGTCCCTCGCTAGGCTTTGAACGACTGCTATCATCTCTAAACTTCTTGGATCCAGATTGAAACGATTTGCCTGATGATCTCTTTCGTACCTCTCTATCTTCAAAACCAGCCTTTCTTTTCTCTTTCCCAAGATCTTCAGCTTTACATGCTCGTTCAACAAGCACCACAAATTTTTTGATTTCCAGGATCCCAACTAGGAAACGAATATCTTCGTTCAAGCCGTCTTCAAATCTCTTGCACATTATTGCTTCCGAAGATACACATTCATTAGCATACTGAATCAACCTTACAAATTCTCGGTCGTATTCTGTGACACACATATTGTCTTGTTTAAGCTCAAGAAACTCTTTGCGTTTCTGATCAATGAATCTCTAACAGATATATTTCTTCCAAAATTTAGCTTCGAAGAAATCCCATGTAACTCGTTCATTTGGAACCACGGATGTCAAAGTATTCCACCAATGATACGTCGTATCTCTCAAGAGGGAAATAGCACATTTTATGCATTCTTCTAGACTCAAGGACAACTCATCAAACACTCTTATTGTGTTCTCTAACCAGAACTCGGCCTTTTCAGCATCATCATTTGTTGTAGCTCTGAACTCTTCAGCTCCATATTTTCTAATCTTATTAACTGGTGGTCTACTCAACTGTACTAGATTCACTGGTGGCATAACAGTAGTTTGAGGAGGATTAACCGAGGGTGGAGGTTGTTGTACAGCCGGATTGGTTCTAATATATTGAGTGAACCAAGCATTCATCATCTGATAAAAGGCTTGTTTAGCCTCAACATCACAGCTACTCGTAGTCGGTCGAGAATCAGCTTGCACCATCCCTTGCGCGAGAGCAAGCGCATTACTTTCAATATCATCTGCTACAGCTCTATCGGGATCCATTGCTATATAAAAGCACATTCCAATGTCAGAATTCATCACACTATCGCAGTTCATAAATATGGCATGTATAGCTCTGATATCATAACTCTGATACCAATAAAATGTAACACCCCTAAAACCAACTAAACCATAACTCTGATACCAATAAAATGTAACACCCCTAACCTGTAACCGTCGTCGGAATAGGTTAAAGGGCATTACCTGACTTATAACTCAAACCATAACCACCATACATCAAATATCATCTCATTACTAATAAAAATCATTCATACACATTCAATATTCACCTAAAATCGAATATACAATGCTTAAACATGCATTCGGACCAAATTGATAACATACCAAAAGTTTTAGGACTTATAAAAATTTTTAAATTTTAAAAGGTCACACGCCCGTGTGAACAGGCTGTGTGCCTCACACGGTCTAGACACACCCGTGTGTCAAAGTCATGACAAAACAGGGCATAACTACTAACATACCCACACGGTCACAAGACACGCTCGTGTGTCTTGGCCATGGTAGAATCTGACTTGGGCCACACGGCTAGCCCCACACCCATGTAATTTGGCCATGTTCGAACCTAACTTACAATTGTAGGGTGCCCTAGGGGACACACAACAGTGCAACATAGCCATATATCGCATAGGGTTGAGACACACGCCTGTGTCTCTGCCTGTGTGGACAAAAATAGGCCATTTGAATAGCCAATTTACCACCCCAAATTGGGTCAACCTACAAGTAAAGAAATAAGCATTTTCACATAACCAATTCAGCCAAATTTCACACCAAATCTTAAGCTATTCATCTTATAAAATAGTCACCCAATTCCATACTCATAAACCTTACCAATTCATTTCAAACATGGGTAAATTTGTATCAAAAGCCTGAGTGCCAGCGGTGTGGCAGAAATCATTTTGGCCCATGTAGAGCGAATGAATGTTTTCGGTGTGGTTCTCTAGATCATTTTATTAGAGACTGCCCAGAGAGAGCTGAGAAAGAAAATTTTCAGAATGTAAAAGCTAGTGGTGCAGACTCGAGGGGAAGATATTCGAGAAAAGCTAGAAATGCAGCAAGCAGCAAAAATGTAGCCAAAGATTCAGCAGCTAAATCTGAAGCAAGGGCTCCAGCTAGAACTGATGATATAAAGGCACGTGAAGATGCTTCATCACCCGATGTGATTACTGGTATATTTTCTCTTTATGATGTTAATGTTATTGCTTTGATTGATCCCGGTTCTACTTATTCATATTTATGCATGAAACTGGTGTCTAGTATGAATATACCTGTTGAGAACACAGAATTTATGATTAGAGTGTCGAATCCTGTAACACCCCGAACCCGAGACCATCGCCGGTGTCGGACACGAGGGGTTAGCAAGCCAAGTTCACTTGTTTTGCCCATCCATTGGACATTTCCAGTCAGGCTGGAAAAACTGCGTCACTGTCGCCTTAAAAATCATATCTCTAGTTTCAAAACTCGGAAACTGGTTTCGTAAATTTTCCCTGAATTTAGACTCATATATCCATCCATGGATTTATTTCTAGAATTTTTGGTCGGGCCAATTGGTACAGTTTATTAGTTAAAGTCACCCATGTTACAGGGATCGACTGCTCTGAGCTTCGCGCGGTATAACTTGAATATCTCTCTGTACAGGGATTTAATGCTGGTGTCGTTTGTTTCTAATGAAACTAGACTCAAAATGGAATCTGTACATATAAGGTATGTCTCCTAATTCTTTCTGGATAATTTATAGTAAATTTTTAATGTTGCGACAGGGAACCCAGAAACCGTTCTGGCCCTGTCTTACAATAGCTTTAATATCTCTTAACATGTAACTCCTATGACCATTTCGTTTCTTCCATATGAAAATAGAGTCATCAATGTTCATTTACATAGCTGATTCACTATTTAATACCATTCCTACAAATTTTGGTGATTTTTCACATTCATGTTACTGCAGCTGGCAGCATCTGTTTTTAAGGTAGGTCTTACCTATTTTGTAGTCTCCATGAACCAACTAGTCTTGCCTTACATAGGTCCACATATGATCATTTTAACCATGCCAATGGCTGATCATGTGACCAACATTCCCATTTCCAATTCATAGTCACATCATGACACCATATATATATATACAAACCGCAAATAGTTTAAGTTGATACTTCACTATTACGAGCCATTTTCGCATGGCCGTACACATATACATCATAACATATTTAAACCAACAAGGGTAGTCCTATACATGCCATTTCAAGTTCAACCAAGAATTTATACCAAAATGGGGGCTTGATAGTGTGGATGACTTCGACTTCAACGATCCGAATCCGATTGCTATCGAGCGAAATCTAGAAAACCGAGAGCCAAAGCGGTGAGTAAGCATTTTTATGCTTAGTAAGTCTCAAGGAATATAATCAACTCTAATTACAGCAATACATTCACATAGTTAAATGCATCATTTCATTAATGCACATTCACATAATCATACTTACTTCACCATCCCAACTCTTATGTTCATACACAAATAACGGCTTCATTAAGGCCGATAACTCGTTCCATCATAGGAGCGGATATTCACACGCTCTTACTCCTAGCCCGCAAAGCACACACCGCACTTACCTTGTCATTGGGAAATTTCACAAGTGCATTAGCTGAAATTTTCCAGCAAGCTTATAATTTTCAAATCACATACCTTCGAGTTTAACCGGATGTCGCTACTCGATCAATCGCCTTGGGACATAGCCCGTTATGGTAACCCGCACCAAGGCCTACGGGACTTAACCCGGATATCACGATTTGCACAAATGCCTTGGTCTTAGCCGGATAGAATGACTTCATACGAATGCCTTGGTCTTAGCCGGATGTAGCCACTAGCACAATTGCCTTGGTCTTAACCCGGTTATAATTTCCAGCATAATTGTCTTGGGGCTTAGCCGGATATCATTCAATTTCTCATGCACACATACATCAATAATCATTGGACATACATATTTATTTTCGTTACTAAGGCTCAAACACAATTATAATCACTAACATAATCGCCTTGGGACTTAGCCGGGTATCATTCAATACTCATACACACATAAATCAATAATCAATACATCCATATTTCATTCCACATAATTCAAGTAAGGTCACTTCTTGAGGACTTACCTCGGATGTTGTCGAACGGCTTTTACGGCTATTCGATTACTTTTTCCTTCCCCTTGTCCAATTGTGGCCCTCTTAGCTCTTGAGCTAATTCAAACAAATTCAATTTATCAAAACCTCATTGTGCTAGCTTATGGCTGAATATGACAAGGAATTTAAATGGTCATATGGCCACCCTTTAGCTTGAATACACAATGGTCATGCACATTTTATACTACATCAAGCAATTCAATACAATTTATTCGAGCATCAAGGAAAAGCTAAGGCCTTCAATAGGCTACCCAAGGCCGAATATACTTGTCCATGTTGAGGCCAATTATGCACTTAATACCACACAAAACAGCATGCATTTTACTAGTTAATGCTTTGCATATTGTAGCTCAAAACTTACAATATAGCATCAAGCACTCATATGTGTGCTAGGCAGAATGTGCTTACAATTTCACAATTATTCTTCAACATCTTCTTCTTTAAACAAACTTATTCATCACTTCCTTCATAACCAAAACATCATGTGCAAACATATATATACATATATGAGCATGGCGAATTTCAAGGTGTCCATAGCCATCCAAAACACAAATTTTAACTAACATGCAAGAAGCATGAACCATGCTCATGAATGCATCATGGCGAATATGACAATCATGCTCCTTTTCAACTTCAATCATGATAAAACAAAAGAAAGCTCAAAATCTTACTCAAGAGTAGACAATCCATCATTGCATGCATCATCATCAAGCTTCACACTTAGCATGCAATGGCTTTATAACCATAACAACTTTGGCCAAATACCATTTCCATGGCTTAACAAAGATTTGAGCCATGGCTAACATGCACATCAAGTTAGCAACCAAAACATGCATGAAACTCCTAACACAACCTCATACATACCTTAATCTTGATGCAAACTTAGCCAAATCTCCTTCTAGATCTCTTCCAAACCAAGCATGAAGCAAAAATCCTCCTTCTTCCTTAGTTTTGGCTCAAAGAAAGGATGAACAAAATTTTTCTTTCCTTCTCTACAACTCACGGCAATGGGGGATTACCACACTCACACACATTTTTTTTCATTTTTTATCACCCATACACCTTTGTTTATTATTTCACCCTAATGCACCAACAGAACATGTTTCATGACATGTTTAGCCCATCCTCCTTGTCATGGCCGGCCACCACCTATAAAAGGGGGAATTTGACATGCAAGTCCATTATTTTGCATGCATGCTTTAATTAGTCATCACACATTTCCCTATCATACTTTCAAAGTTCATTACTAAGTCCTTTCTTGTGGAATTCACCCTTATAACACTAAATCAATCATCATAAAATGTCATACATGAGCACACACATATTATAGGCATCAAAATAAATTTTTAATTATTTTTATGCCTCGGTTTTGTGGTCCCGAGACCACCTTCCGACTAGGGTCAATTTTGGGCTGTCACAAATCCGTTAGGCAAATGTGTGATAGTTGATAAAGTATGCAAGAAATGCCCTTTAATGATTTGGGGTCATTACTTTCTGGCCGACTTGATGTTGTTGCCGTTTGATGAATTTGATTTTATTTTTGGAATGGATTGGTTGACATTGCATGATGCTATAATAAATTGCAAAGAAAGGGTTATAGAATTAAACTGTGAAAGTGGTGAAATTCTGCAAGTTGAACCAGACAAATCAGAGGCATTATCTAGTATGATTTCTTCGATGTCAGCTCAGAGAAATTTGAGAAAAGGTTATGAAGCTTATTTGGCTTATCCAGTGGTCGGCCGATCCACACTTATAGCAGGAGCGATCACGAAACCAACAGCTCCCCGAATGCCATTTGCCACAATGTTGACACTCCGCCCTCTCTCGGCGATCATTTCCACCACTGGCGATCGAAGTGACTCGTGTGGTCACAGGGGGTCGATCGCGTCCTCGTCTAGAAAAGCCCAAAGTGCCTCTAGACCGGTTCACATCATCTCGAAATCTCTTCGGTGCCTATTGAAGAGACTTTCCCGAGGACCTCTTTCGGAATTCTCCAGTTCCCACATCAGCTTTTTGTTTCTCCTTTCTAAGCTCTTCGACTTTACAAGCTCGCTCAACAAGTACTACGATCTCTCGTATTTCGAGAATGCCAACGAACATCCTTATATCATCATTCAGCCCATCCTCGGCGTTTACACATAATAGCTTCGGACGAAATGCATTCTCGCGTGTATCGGCTAAGCCTCACAAATTTTCGTTCATAGTCGGTGGCCGACATAGAACCTTGCTTAAGATCAAGAAATTCCTTCGCTTTTGGTCGATGAATCTCGATGATATACTTTTTTTTTTTCAAACTTGGTTTGAAAGAATTCCCAAGTCACTTGCTCTCTAGGTACCACGAAGTCGAGTACTCCACCAATAGTAGGTGGAATCACGTAGCAAGGAGATGGTACACTTTAAGCACTCATCGGTGTACAAGATAGCTCATCGAGCACCGGATAGTGTTGTCCAACCAAAATTCAGCTCGTTCGGCATCATCATCATCCGTAGCTTTAAATTCAGTGGCCCCATGTTTTCGAATCCTATCGACTGGGGGCTTACTTGACCTTATTTGGTCAGTTACCGGAGGTATTGTAGGTGCGGGGGTTGCATTTGTCGGGAATGGAGGTTGTGGGACAGCCGTGTTAGTTCGAATGTATTGATTAAACCATTCGTTCATCACACTATAAAAGGCTTACCTAGCCTCATCATTCGGATTGCTGGCCATAGGTTGAGAGTCCGCCGGCGCTGTCCCTTGTGCGGGAGCAGGCGCCACACTCTCCACATCATCAGCTATTGCTCGGTTGGGATCGGGATCCATTGCTATAAACAAACTCAAAGTCAAATTGTCAGAAATCACCACACTATCGATTCATCATTTAATGGCATGTATAGCTAGACCCCAAACACCTCACGGTAGTCCTAGAATCGACTAAACCGTGGCTCTGATACCAATAAAATTGTAACACCCCGAACCCGAGACCATCGCCGGTGTCGGACACGAGGGGTTAGCAAGCCAAGTTCACTTGTTTTGCCCATCCATTGGACATTTCCAGTCAGGCTGGAAAAACTGCGTCACTGTCGCCTTAAAAATCATATCTCTAGTTTCAAAACTCGGAAACTGGTTTTGTAAATTTTCCCTGAATTTAGACTCATATATCCATCCATGGATTTATTTCTAGAATTTTTGGTCGGGCCAATTGGTACAGTTTATTAGTTAAAGTCACCCATGTTACAGGGATCGACTGCTCTGACCTTTGCGCGGTATAACTTAAATATCTCTCTGTACAGGGCTTTAATGCTGGTGCCGTTTGTTTCTAATGAAACTAGACTCAAAATGGAATCTTTACATATAAGGTATGTCTCCTAATTCTTTCTGGATAATTTATAGTAAATTTTTAAAGTTGAGACAGGGAACCCAGAAACCGTTCTGGCCCTGTCTTACAATAGCTTTAATATCTCTTAACATGTAACTCCTATGACCATTTCGTTTCTTCCATATGAAAATAGACTCATCAATGTTCATTTACATAGCTGATTCACTATTTAATACCATTCCTACAAATTTTGGTGATTTTTCACATTCACGTTACTGCAACTGGCAGCATCTGTTTTTAAGGTAGGTCTTACCTATTTTGTAGTCTCCATGAACCAACTAGTCTTGCCTTACATAGGTCCACATATGATCATTTTAACCATGCCAATGGCTGATCATGTGACCAACATTCCCATTTCCAATTCATAGTCACATCATGACACCATATATATATATATACAAACCGCAAATAGTTTAAGTTGATACTTCACTATTACGAGCCATTTTAGCATGGCCGTACACATATACATCATAACATATTTAAACCAACAAGGGTAGTCCTATACATGCCATTTCAAGTTCAACCAAGAATTTATACCAAAATGGGGGCTTGATAGTGTGGATGACTTGACTTCAACGATCCCGAATCCGATTGCTATCGAGCGAAATCTAGAAAACGAGAGCCAAAGCGGTGGAGTAAGCATTTTTATGCTTAGTAAGTCTCAAGGAATATAATCAACTCTAATTACAGCAATACATTCACATAGTTAAATGCATCATTTCATTAATGCACATTCACATAATCATACTTACTTCACCATCCCAACTCTTATGTTCATACACAAATAACGGCTTCATTAAGGCCGATAACTCGTTCCATCATAGGAGCGGATATTCACACGCTCTTACTCCTAGCCCGCAAAGCACACACCGCACTTACCTTGTCATTGGGAAATTTCACAAGTGCATTAGCTGAAATTTTCCAGCAAGCTTATAATTTTCAAATCACATACCTTCGGAGTTTAACCGATGTCGCTACTCGATCAATCGCCTTGGGACATAGCCGGTTATGGTAACCCGCACCAAGGCCTACGGGACTTAACCCGGATATCACGATTTGCACAAATGCCTTGGTCTTAGCCGGATAGAATGACTTCATACGAATGCCTTGGTCTTAGCCCGGATGTAGCCACTAGCACAATTGCCTTGGTCTTAACCGGTTATAATTTCCAGCATAATTGTCTTGGGGCTTAGCCGGATATCATTCAATTTCTCATGCACACATACATCAATAATCATTGGACATACATATTTATTTTCGTTACTAAGGCTCAAACACAATTATAATCACTAACATAATCACCTTCGGGACTTAGCCCGGTATCATTCAATACTCATACACATAAATCAATAATCAATACATCCATATTTCATTCCACATAATTCAAGTAAGGTCACTTCTTGAGGACTTACCTCGGATGTTGTCGAACGGCTTTTACGGCTATTCGATTACTTTTTCCTTCCCCTTGTCCAATTGTGGCCCTCTTAGCTCTTGAGCTAATTCAAACAAATTCAATTTATCAAAACCTCATTGTGCTAGCTTATGGCTGAATATGACAAGGAATTTAAATGGTCATATGGCCACCCTTTAGCTTGAATACACAATGGTCATGCACATTTTATACTACATCAAGCAATTCAATACAATTTATTCGAGCATCAAGGAAAAGCTAAGGCCTTCAATAGGCTACCCAAGGCCGAATATACTTGTCCATGTTGAGGCCAATTATGCACTTAATACCACACAAAACAGCATGCATTTTACTAGTTAATGCTTTGCATATTGTAGCTCAAAACTTACAATATAGCATCAAGCACTCATATGTGTGCTAGGCGAATGTGCTTACAATTTCACAATTATTCTTCAACATCTTCTTCTTTAAACAAACTTATTCATCACTTCCTTCATAACCAAAACATCATGTGAAAACTTATATATACATATATGAGCATGGCGAATTTCAAGGTGTCCATAGCCATCCAAAACACAAATTTTAACTAACATGCAAGAAGCATGAACCATGCTCATGAATGCATCATGGCGAATATGACAATCATGCTCCTTTTCAACTTCAATCATGATAAAACAAAAGAAAGCTCAAAATCTTACTCAAGAGTAGACAATCCATCATTGCATGCATCATCATCAAGCTTCACACTTAGCATGCAATGGCTTTATCACCATAACAACTTTGGCCAAATACCATTTCCATGGCTTAACAAAGATTTGAGCCATGGCTAACATGCACATCAAGTTAGCAACCAAAACATGCATGAAACTCCTAACACAACCTCATACATACCTTAATCTTGATGCAAACTTAGCCAAATCTCCTTCTAGATCTCTTCCAAACCAAGCATGAAGCAAAAATCCTCCTTCTTCCTTAGTTTTGGCTCAAAGAAAGGATGAACAAAATTTTTCTTTCCTTCTCTACAACTCACGGCAATGGGGGATTACCACACTCACACACATTTTTTTTTTCATTTTTATCACCCATACACCTTTGTTTATTATTTCACCCTAATGCACCAACAAAACATGTTTCATGACATGTTTAGCCCATCCTCCTTGTCATGGCCGGCCACCACCTATAAAGGGGAATTTGACATGCAAGTCCATTATTTTGCATGCATGCTTTAATTAGTCATCACACATTTCCTATCATACTTTCAAAGTTCATTACTAAGTCCTTTCTTGTGGAATTCACCCTTATAACACTAAATCAATCATCATAAAATGTCATACATGAGCACACACATATTATAGGCATCAAAATAAATTTTTAATTATTTTTATGCCTCGGTTTTGTGGTCCCGAGACCACCTTCCGACTAGGGTCAATTTTGGGCTGTCACAAATCCGTTAGGCAAATGTGTGATAGTTGATAAAGTATGCAAGAAATGCCCTTTAATGATTTGGGGTCATTACTTTCTGGCCGACTTGATGTTGTTGCCGTTTGATGAATTTGATTTTATTTTTGGAATGGATTGGTTGACATTGCATGATGCTATAATAAATTGCAAAGAAAGGGTTATAGAATTAAACTGTGAAAGTGGTGAAATTCTGCAAGTTGAACCAGACAAATCAGAGGCATTATCTAGTATGATTTCTTCGATGTCAGCTCAGAGAAATTTGAGAAAGGGTTATGAAGCTTATTTGGCTTATGTAATTAATACAAAAGAAGTTGAAAAGAAAGTTGAATCAGTGCTGGTTGTGTGTGAATTTGCAGACGTATTTTCAGAAGAATTGCCGGGTTTGCCTCCAGTCAGGGAAGTAGAATTTGGTATTGATTTGATACCGAGAACAACTCCGATCTCGATTGCTCCATATAGAATGGCACCAGCAGAGTTGAAAGAATTAAAGTCACAGTTGCAAGAGTTGACTGATAAAGGCTTTGTGAGACCGAGTTTTTCACCTTGGGGTGCTCCCGTGTTATTTGTGAAAAAGAAGGATGGTTCTATGAGATTGTGTGTTGACTATCGGCAGTTAAACAAGGTGGCAATCAAAAACAAGTATCCGTTGCCAAGGATTGATGATTTGTTTGATCAGGTAAAAGGAGCGACATGGTTTTCAAAGATTGACTTGAGATTTGGGTATTACCAGCTGCGAGTAAAAGAGTCGGATGTGCTTAAAACTGCTTTTAGAACAAGGTACGGTCATTATGAATTTTTAGTTATTCCATTCGGCTTGACAAATGCTCCTGCTGTGTTTATGGATTTAATGAATAGCATATTTCGGCCATACTTGGACAAATTTGTTGTGGTGTTTATAGATGATATTTTAATTTATTCAAAAGATGAGACAGAGCATGTTGAGCATTTGAGGATAGTTTTGCAAACTTTGAAAGATAACCAGCTGTATGCTAAGTTTAGTCAAAGTGAATTTTGGCTCTGGGAAGTTGGATTTTTGGGTCATATTGTTTCAGGTGATGGTATACGGGTTGATCCTAGTAAGATTTCAGCCATTGTTGATTGGAAACCACCGAAAAATGTAACCAAGGTTAGAAGTTTCTTGGGGCTAGCTGGGTATTATCGATGATTTGTAAATCGATTTTCTATAATTGCTGCTCCTATGACTAGACTACTCCGAAAGAATGTTAAATTTGAATGGACGGAAGAATGTCAACAGAGTTTTGAAGAATTGAAAAACTTACTAACTGAAGCACCAGTATTGGTACAACCCGAACAGGTAAAGAATTTGTGGTGTATAGTGATGCTTCTCGAATTGGCTTAGGATGTGTACTTATGCAAGAAGGAAAAGTGGTGGCTTATGCTTCGAGGTAGTTAAAATCTCACGAAAGAAATTATCCGACTCATGATTTGGAATTGGCTGCTATAGTGTTTGCTTTGAAGATTTGGCGACATTATTTGTATGGTGAAAAGTGCCGAGTATATACCGACCACAAAAGTCTTAAGTACTTGATGTCACAAAAAGACTTGAATTTGAGACAGCGAAGATGGTTGGAGTTATTGAAAGGTTACGAGCTTGTTATTGATTACCATTCGGGAAAAGTGAATGTGGTTGCCGATGCTTTAAGCAGAAAATTGCTATTTGCTTTGAGAACTATGAACACTCGGTTAAAGATATCAAATGATGGTTCGATTCTAGCAGAGTTAAGAGCAAGACCGATGTTTTTACAAGAGACTTCTGAAGCTCAGAAAAATGATCAAGATTTGCAAGCCAAGAGAAAGCAGTGTGAAGCTGATACGGGATCAGATTTCAGAATTGGTTCTGATGGTTGCTTGATGTTTAAAAATCAGATTTGTGTACCGAAAAATGATGAGTTGATTCAAAAGATTTTGCATGAAGCACATAATGGTTGTTTGGCGGTTCATCCGGCAATCTGAAAATGTATAATGACTTGAAGAAAATGTACTAGTGGAGTGGAATGAAAAGAGATATTTCCGAGTTTGTATCAAAGTGCTTAGTTTGTGAACAAGTGAAAGCTGAACACCAAGTACCTTCGAGATTACTCCAGCCTATCATGGTTTCTGAATGGAAATGGGATCGGATTACTATGGATTTTATATCAGGGTTGCCGTTAACTCCGGGGAAGAAAAATGCCATCTGGGTAATAGTTGACAGACTGACTAAATCGGCTCATTTTATTCCGGTACGTACGTATTATTCTCTTAATAAGTTGGCTGAATTGTATATCCGTGAGATTGTTAGACTTCATGGAATACCTTTGTCAATCATTTCAGATAGAGATTCGAGATTTACTTCACGGTTTTAGCAAAAGTTGCAAGAGGCATTAGGTACAAAGTTAAATTTTAGCACTTCTTTTCATCCACAAACTGATGGACAATCAGAGAGAGTAATTCAGATTCTTGAAGACATGCTCAGATGTTGCGTATTAGAATTTCAAGGTAGTTGGGAAAGGTACTTACCATTGGTAGAATTTGCTTATAATAATAGTTATCAGGCGAGTTTGAAGATGGAACCTTATGAAGCATTGTATGGTCGTAAATGTTGGACGCCATTGCATTGGACTGAACTCAAAGAAAATTAGATTTATGGAGTTGATCTAATAAAAGAAACCGAAGAAAAGGTGAAAGTGATTCGAGGTTGTTTAAAAGCTGCTTCAGATAGACAAAAATCTTATACGGATTTGAAACGAAGGGAAATCGAGTTTCAAGTTGGTGATAAGGTATTTTTGAAAGTGTCTCCATGGAAGAAAGTCCTTAGATTTGGACGGAATGGCAAGTTAAGTCCGCGTTTTATTGGACCATATGAAATAATTGAAAAAGTTGGACCGGTAGCATATCGGCTAGCATTACCACCTGAATTAGAGAAGATTCATGATGTATTCCACATATCCATGTTACGTCGGTATCGTTCAGATCCTTCACATATAATTTCACCGACAAAAATTGAACTACGACCGGATATGACTTACGAAGAAGAACCAATTAAGATTTTAGCTCGAGAAGTCAAACAATTAAGAAATAAAAGTGTCGCTCTCGTGAAAGTATTGTGGCAAAAGCATAGGGTAGAAGAGACTACATGGGAACCTGAAGAAACTATAGAAACCAATACCCACACCTGTTTACCGGTAAGATTTTCGAGGACGAAAATTCTTAAAGGGGGGGAGAGTTCTAATATCCCGAATTAGGGCCTAATCGGAATAGTGGTTTCGTGACCACAAATCTGAGATAGAAATAATTATCTTATAATTATTTTGATGTTTATGATATGATTGCATGATTGTGTGAAAATTTCGTGATGAAATCCTATGCCTAAAGTGCTTAAATTAAAATTAGGGACTAAATCGAATAATTTGCAAAACTTGCATTCTAGGAGTTTTTAGTATGAAATTGTTTTGGAATATTAATGAGGAGGTCTTAAATAGCGATTTGACCAATTTCTAAGTCTATGGACAAAAATTGGACATAGATGGAATTTTTGGAAAGTTTAGTAGTAAGGGCATTTTGGTCATTTAGTTATTAAAATGAATTAAAAACAAAATTAAAAGCCAATTTTTGTCCATCTTCTTCATTAGGCGGAAATTTCAAGGGTTCTCCATAGTTAGGGTTTGTTTCAAGCTTCCAAGCTCCATAGTAAATGATTCCAAGCCCCGTTTTTAATGTTCTTTACGTTTTTGGAATCCCGGTAGCTCGATTAAGCTTATGCTAGCAATAATTCAACCTAGGGTTCATATTTGGAAAAATACCCATAGGTGAAATTTGTGTATTTTGGTGTTTTATGATAGAATATGAGGTTTTAAATTATGTTAGACAACTTGTACTACTCGGTTTTAAGCGAAAACGAGTAAAAGGGCTTAATCAGTAAAAATACCTAATAGTCAAAGTACATGCTAGAGTGTGAATTTGATGTTGCCATAGAAGGGAAAAATGATCAGCATGTCATAAAACATAATAATAAGGGATGAAGTTTAATTCCCGAGCCTAGGGGAAAAAGTGTAATTATGCAAAAGTTTAGGGGCAAAAATGTAATTCTTCCAAAGTTCGTATTAAATGCTGTTTTGATGAATGTATGTATTAAATATGATTAATTTGGCATTATAGATCAAGAGAAACGAGATTCAAGTCGTGATCGAGGGAAAAACAAAGTTTACGAAGAATAGGCTCGATTGTTAATAATTTTGTACCGAGGTAAGTTCATGTGTAAATGTAGTAACATTATTGTCATTTTAAGCAATTTAATGTTGTTTATATGATATGATGCTGATTATTATCATGAAATATTATGTTTTGTGGTTATTGTTGAATAATATGTAATTATGTGAATTACTTGATGAGTATGAACTATCACCGAAGTATCGATTTCGATATTCCGTGGAAGACGGAAAAGATGTGTGATCGAGGAAAACACCCGTTTAAACCTTGGGAATAGATTAGAATACAAGTGACATGTCACTAGGATGGTTGCGTTCCGAACTCGTTGAGTTGAGTCTGAGTTCATGAGATGTAACTAGGCATCCGAGCTCGTTGAGTTGAGTCCGAATTCACTTATGGGTGGGTTACATGGTAGCTTGGCTACATAAGTTCCACAGGCTATTGAGTTTGTCTAGCTGCGAGTATGGCTCTTATGCTCATGAGATCCGCGTAATCGAATTATCTTCCGATGTGTTCAACGGGTGAATCTTAAGTGAATAAGAAGAAGGCGTAAAACGAAGGTGACATGTTGGTAAGTATGGTAAATGAGAAAATTTGACAGGTATGAGCTTAAACCCTCGGGTTGAAAACTTGGTATGATGAAATCGTAGAAAGATATTAAATGTAAATGAAACATGAATGTCTTGGTGTTGTTTGTGCAAATTATGTTTTATGTGAGATTGTGTGATTATGTTACTTGCTATTTGCATGTGAACTTGCTAAGCATTTGTGCTTACTCCCTCCTTTTCTTTCATTGTAGTTTTGACAAGACGGCTTGAGAATCGGCATAGGTCGAAGACTCGTTCACACTATCCGAAGGCTTAAATCGGTAAAATGGCTTGTGTATTTTGAATGTGGCATGTATGGCAAAACACTCACTTTGTGTAATTGATCTTATGATATGGCTATGGTTTGGTAAGAAAAGGGTTTGTAAATGATTAGCCATTGGAAAGGCCAATCTAAGTCATATTTGATGTTATGTATGTTTAAAATGCTATTTAGTCCATGAAAATCCTTAGTAAAGTGAAATTTGCCATAAAAGCAGAATCGACAAAGAAGAAGTGATGTAAATTTGAAAATCACTAAAAATAGTGGAAATGGAATTAAATGATGAGTAAGTTATGAAATTGAAGATTAATTAGTCTGTTTTTATATGGATTGAACAAAACAGGTATATAAATTATATTTTATGAGATATTTGAATTTTTGTGAAACAGGGCGAATGATTTTTGGATCCCCTGTTTTGACTTTAAAAATTAATCATAAATTGTAAAAACATAATTAGAAGTCATGCTTTATATGTAAAGATTCATTATTGAGTCTAGTTTTAAGAGAAACAAACTTCATAGTCATTGAAATTCATGCAGAGAGATATCGATTAAGTAATATAAAGAGGTCGAAGCGATGAACCCTAAAACAAGGAGACTTTAACTAATAAAATGTACTAATTGGCTCGACCAAAAAGTCTAGAAAAAATTAGTAAATATATATATGAGTCTAGTTTCAGGGAAAATTTACGGAATTGGATTTCGAGTTTCGAAATTCGAGATATGAATTTTTAAGCGACTGTGATGCAGATTGCTGGCTTGATTGGAAATTTTAAAAATAAATTGTTTGAGTTGTTTAAGTAATGAATTAAGTCTGTTAACACCTCATGTTCGACTCAGGCGACGGTCTCGGGTACGCGGCGTTGCATGCTCTCTACATTTCTACCTATATTTCATGCTAGGGTTCATGTTTAAAAATTTACCCATGCATGAGTTGCTTTTATTTTGATGTATTATGGAGGAATATGAAAGATGAATGTGTATCCATTTCTACCTATATTTCATGCTAGGGTTCATGTTTAAAAATTTACCCATGCATGAGTTGCTTTTATTTTGATGTATTATGGAGGAATATGAAAGATGAATGTGTATTTTGCAAAAGATGTAAATGTGTGGTAGAAATAAGAAAATATTGGAAAATGTGGGCTACAATAAGAAGGAAAAGTGTTTAGCTAGGCTTGGGTAAGATAGAAAGTGCATGTGTTTCATTACACGAGCCTAGGGACTAAATCGTAAAAATGTGAAAGGTTAGGGGCAAAACGGTCATTTAGACCGGGGGTAGATATTAAACTTGAAATGTATAATGTAGGGTATTAATGAGTTAAATTTTGTTGTTATAGACCCCGAGGAACAAATTCTGGAGGTCAATCGAGGTAAACGCAAGGTTTCGGAATAACCGAAACACAACTCCAAAAAGAATACAAGGTAAGTTCGGATAACTTAAAGTAAACTCCTAATATGCATAATTGAATGATTTATGAATGCATGATGATTACATTTATTATTAGCATGAAATATCACAGAAATGCATATTTGATGGTAACATGTAAAAAATGTCTCGGATGAGGTTAACAAAGGGAATTCGATGGATAAACCCTCATTGATATGTGTAAAGAGATCTTGCATGTGTTACAGTAAGGGTTTTGCCCGGACGGGTAATCTATGATCTCAAGTATGAAAAGGATCTAACCCAGACAGGTGATCAAGCCTCCCGAAGAATATGTGTGCATTATGGATTTAGCTCGGACGGGTAATCCGATTAGCATCTGAATTTAGCCTTGACTGGTAATTCAAATCCGAGCTCATTAAGAGTGTTTGTCGTTATAAGGGACTTAGCCTGGACTGGTAATCCTGACATCACCTTATGAGTTCATGATATGGGGGATTTAACCTGGACTGGTAATCCTGCCATGAGATGTGAGGTTCACGGGAGTGCAAATATGTGAAATGATCATTCGTAACAATTGACGGATAATGGGTATTCAATCGAGATTTCCTAGAAACTCAACGGGATTTGTGACAGCCCAAAATTGACCCTAGACGGGATGTGGTTTCGGGACCACAAAACCGAGGCATAAAAATAATTTAAAATTTATTGTGATGCCTATGATATGTGTTAAATTGTGTGTGACATTTTTGATGATTTGATTTAGTGTTATAAAGGTGAATTTCACTAGAAAGGATTTGTGTGAGAAAACTTAGAAATGAGATAGGCAAATGTTGAAGTGGCCTATTGATGCATACTAGGAAATGTTGTCCTTGCATGTCAAATTTCCCAAATTTGACTATAGTGGCCGGCCAAGGTGGGTGTTGATGGGCAAAGGAAACATGCTCCCAACATGTTTGGTTAGTGAGTGATGTATGAAGCAATAAAATAATGTGCTAGCATTAAAGAAAATGTTGACAAAAAAAAAGTGTGTGGATGCCCCATTGCCGTGACTAACCA
Source organism: Gossypium arboreum (assembly GCF_025698485.1). Lineage (NCBI taxonomy): Eukaryota > Viridiplantae > Streptophyta > Magnoliopsida > Malvales > Malvaceae > Gossypium > Gossypium arboreum. The sequence continues at coordinate 30,707,032 of NC_069078.1, forward strand.
AAGAAAGAAAAAAAGGGAATTTGGTTATGCTTTGTTCTTCTTGCCGTGAACCAAAGGAAAGAAATGGGAGAGTTTTTCATTAAGCAAATTCGCAACCCTTCTTCTAGTTGGAGGTAAGCTTTGAGATGTTGGCTTTAACTTCTTGAGTTTGTTGAGCTAATTGTCATAATGCATTTTGGTAATGTCATGAAAATCAAACTTTCATGGGGTTTGAACATCAAGCCGTGTATCAAGAGGTTAGGAGAAGGATTGTTTCATGTTGTATTGAACAAGTTGAGGTCGATATGAGGTTAAAAATTTGTGAAAGTTTAGTTAGGAAATGTTTGGTACATTCGCCATGAGGGTGAGGTTTTCGGCTATGGTGATTAATAATGGTGATAGTTGTTGTTCATACTAAATCTAGATGAACAAGGGTAGTTGCTTACATCTTAATAATTATGAGGTTCTTTCTTGAATCTACCTTAAACCCATGAAGCATTCGCCATGGTTGATAGTGAAGAGGTTGATATATTTTCTTTATGTTAAATCAATAAGTGTGGATGGGTGAAGCTTGAATTAGTTAAATGTTCATATAGGTTGTTTGGATGCTAATGCCGTATATGAGGATGTTGAACTTGATTAAACAATATTCGGCTAGCATTATAGGTATGAAATATTAAGTAAATGAAAATGCTAAATTGTGCTTATATATGTATTCGCCAAGGAAGTGTGGTATGAAGCTTCGGTAAGTTTGAGAGATGAATGACCAAATGAGCTATGGGTCATGTATGATTAAATTTTATGCATATGTGTGTGTGGCATTAGTAGCTAATAGCATTCGGCATTGTTTAACTAAAAATTTGAAATGAATGCTTAAAAGTTAAATGGGTGCCAAGTGACCGAATGTGTTAAAAACAATATATGGTTGCCGTATGTGTGTGTTTGATTGGGAAGTAAATTTGTTTGATTTAGCTCAAGAGCTCAAAGGATCGAAGTTGGACAAGGGAAAAGAAAAAGTAATTGAATAGCCGTTGAAGGCGATGCGACAACGTCCGAGGTAAGTCATTAAGCACATATGTTTGATATTGCTTAAATGATTGTAAAATCTATGCAATTGTGTTTAATGGGATGCTATATATATATAAATGAAATTGTATGTGTATGGAGTGATGACAATTGTTGAATGTAAAAGAAATAGTGAAATGTGTAGAAAGTTTGCTTTCGGCACTAAGTGTCTTGAGCAATACGTGTGTACGGTGACGAGATTGGCACTAAGTGTGCATGCTGGAAATATATGGCACTAAGTGTGCATGCTGGAAATATATGGCACTAAGTGTGCGAGCTCGAAGGGTATGGCACTATGTGTGCGGGCTTAAATTGCATGGCACTAAGTATGCGAAATCGAGTATTAAGCACTGTGTGTGCGTACTCTATATATATATATATAAATATCTCCGATTGAACAATTATATGGAGGGTGTGTCTCCATCGAGTTGAGTATGGACAGCGGATCGGGTAAGTACCTTGAGCTCATGACGAATAGGTAATATGTTCATGCTCGGGTTGAGCTTGGTAAGCTTTAAATCTATGTGATGATTGCAATTGTATGATTGTGGTGAAAATGAGTTGGTGTGTAAAATGCCCCAAATATCTTATTGTATAGAATATGAAATGTGGATGTATGACTTGGTATGAGATTGAACCGAAGGTCCAAGGAACTATGATATAGTTCGATATGGATGGAGTACTTAGCCTCGTTCATTATTTCATGTTGTAATAATTTTGTTAATGGATGGTTGTGGAATGCTTATGACTTACTGAGTTGTAAACTCACTCGGTGTTTTCTTGTCACCCATTTTAGGTCTCTTGGACTCGTATTGTTGCGTGCTCGGAACCGTCGTTGAAGTCATGACACCGGCTGAAATCTTGTGGTATTGTTTTTGTTGTTGAAGAACATTTGGCATGTATAGGCTATTATATTTTGTCGAATTGTGGGTTGTAAACTTTAAGCCATGTGAAAATGGCCTATGTGGTCGTCGAGTGGGATGCTAGAACCTATAGCCACGAGTCTTAGAAACTCAAATTTTGATAAGGTGGCCATAATTTGTGTCATGTATGATGGATGATTAAGGCCAAGGAAAATTCATGAAATTGGCATAGTCTACTGCAGTAACTGTTGCGGACAGCAGCAGTGGGATGAGATTGAAAAATCACTAAAAATAGTATAAGTAGAATTAAATAGTGAGTAAATTATGGAACTGAACCTTGATGAATCTATTTTATATGGATGAAACGGAACGACCATATGAGCTGTATACTGAGAAATATTAAAGTTCTCGTGAGACAGGGCCAGAACGGTTTCTGGGTCCCCTGTCGCGACTTTGAAAATTTACCATAAATTATCCAGAAGGAATTAGGAGTCATGCCTTATATGTACAGATTCCATTTTGAGTCTAGTTTCATTAGAAACAAACGACACCAGTATTAAAGCCCTGTACAGAGAGATATTCAAGTTGTAACGCGCGAAGGTCAGAGCAGTAGATCCCTGTAACATGGGTGACTTTAACTAATAAACTGTACCAATTGGCCCAACCAAAAATTCTAAAAATAAATCCATGGATGGGTATATGAGTCTAAATTCAGGTAAAATTTACGAAACCAGTTTCCGAGTTTTGAAACTCGAGATATTATTTTTAAGGTGACGGTGACGCAGTTTTCCAGCCTGACTGGTAATGTCAAATTGGTTGGTATCTTGAGAGGATTTGGCGTTAACCCTCGTGTCCGACACGGCGTCGGTCACGAGTTTGGGGTGTTACAATTAAATTGGTATCAGAGCTATGGTTTAGTCGATTCTAGGACTACCATAGCGCGTGTGAGTCTAGCTATACATGCCAAATTGTTAGTGCTTAAAATGTGATGACTTGACGGTTGAAATTTTTGTTTTGATTAGTAAATGGAACCCGGTAGAGAGACCCTTGGCGGATGACGTTGAAAGTGTAGCGGCTGCTCCGCGCAAGGGACACCGCTGTTGAGCCTCGATCATCCGCGAATAATCAAAATGAAGGGCGAAACAAGGCTTCTTCACCATGATAAATGAGTGGGTCGCGCAATATGCCCGAACCAACCCGGCTGTCCAACCATTCCCGAATTTAAATACTCCACCCAAGAGCCCGCAATGCCTCCGATTCTCGATCTGTGAGGCTGAGTAAACCACACGTGGACTTGATTAGGAAGCGTGGGGCCGAGGAGTTCAAGGCCATAGTTCTTGATGATGCCGAAAAGGCCGAGTTACGCTCGATAACACCATTAGAGTGTTAGATGAACTGTCATGCACACCCGATGAATGTCTTAAGTGTGCTATATCCTTGTTGCGAGACTCAGCTTACTATTGGTGGAGGACTTTAATTTCCATAGTCCCAAATGAACGAGTTACTTGGGATTTCTTTCAATCCGAATTTCGAAAGAAATACATTAGTCAACGGTTCATCGATCAGAAGCGTAAGGAATTTTTGGAACTCAAGCAAGGCGGATGATCAGATCTCGAATCTGAACATGAGTTCGTAAGACTTAGTCGATATGCTCGGAGTGTGTGGATGATGAGGTTGCGATGTGCAAAAGATTTGAAGAAGGATTGAATGAAGAGTTAAAGTTACTAGTGGAATTTTGGAGATAAAGGAGTTCGTGACACTAGTCGAACGAGCTGCAAAGCGGAAGAACTTGGGAAGGAGAAGAAGAAGGCTGAATTTGAAGCAAGAGATTACCGTAAAAGATCGACGAGTAAAGCTCCGTTCTCGGCTATAAAGAGGTTCAGGGAGGACACCAGTAAGTCGAGGACGATGCGGGAATTTCCATTAGAGCAGACCATTGGCGGACTCCAGAGCTACTTCAGTAGCTAGTGTGGGCAATAATCGTCAAGAGAGACTGAATGCCCCCAATGTGGAAGACGACACCTAGGTGAATGTTGGGGTAAGTCATTAATAGGGCTGTTATGGATGCGGTTCAAGGACCACTTCATTAGAGATTGCACGGAGCTAGATGAGAGGAATAAGGCGCAAGGTGCAAGACCTAGTGGAGCGACGGTGGAGGTAGGCCCCAGAATCTCTGGAGGTAGGGGTGGTAATCGAGAGGAGCCTCTAATCGGCCGTCCGATCCGAGACCCGTGCTCTGCTAGAGCATATGCCATCCGCATACGAGAGGAGGCATCCTCCCCGACGTTATCACTGGTACTTTTACTCTCTTTGATACTATTGTGATTGCATTGATTGACCGGGATCTACTCATTCATATGTATGTGAAACCTTAGCATCCAAGAAGACTCTACTGTTGAGTCTCTGAATTAAATAATTCAGTGTCAAACCCTTTGGGTCAATACGTACTAGTTGATAAAGTGTGCAAGAGATGCCCCTAATAATTCGAGAATCTGTTTTTACCGATCGATGCTTCTACCATTTGATGAATTCGATGTAATTCTTGGTATGGATTGGTGACCGTACATGATGCGATGGTGGACCAAAAGGAAAACCATTGATTTGAGGAGTGCAAATAACGAGGTAGTCCGAGTCGAGTCTACTGGTTTAAAAGGAGTACCAGCGATAATATCTTCTATGACTACTCGGAGATATGTGAAAAAGGGGTGTAAAACATACCTTGCGTAAGTGTTTGGAAGTAAAGAGACGGAAAGGAAACTCGAATCGGTACCAGTGGTTTGTGAGTATTCGGATGTTTTTCCCGAGGAGTTACCGGATTGCCACCGGTTCGAGAAGTGGAATTGACATCGAAGTTGTACCGGGTACTACACCGATTTCAATAGCCCCGTGTCGCATGGCATTAACGGAATTAAAGGAATTGAAGGTTCAATTGCAAGAATTGACGGATAGAGGTTTCGCTCGACCGAGTTTTTCTCCATAGGGCGCTTTTGTATTGTTTGTGAAGAAGAAGGACGGAACCATGAGGTTGTGCATCGACTATCGTCAACTCAATAAAGTGACGATAAAGAATAAATATCCATTGCCACGAATTGACGATTTGTTTGATCAATTAAAGGAGCCTCGGTGTTTTCAAAGATAGATTTGAGGTCGGGTACTATCGGTTGAGGGTCCGAGAATCGGACATACCAAAACCGCTTTTAGAGCGAGTACGGTCACTCTGAATTCTTGGTGATGCCGTTTGGGCTCACTAATGCCCTGCGGTGTTTATGGATTTAATGAATAGAATTTTAGGCCATACTTGGATCGGTTCGTAGTTGTATTTATCGATGACATTTTGGTCTATTCGAGAGATGAAACCGAACATCTTGAACACCGAGGCTAGTGTCGCAAATCTTACGAGATAAGCGATTATACATAAAGTTCATAAATGTGAATTTTGGTTGAAAGAGGTTAGCTTTTGGGGCACGTGGTGTATGCGCATCGGTGTCGGGTGGACCGAACAAAATTACGCCATAGTCGATTGAAACCACCAAGGAATGTTACCGAAGTTAGGAGCTTTTGGGGCTTGCGGTTATTACCGACGATTTGTAAAGGTTTCTCGAAGATAGCCATGCCAATGACGGCTACTCCAAAAGGATGTTAAGTTGAATGGACGGAGAAATGTCGAAAAGTTTCGATCAACTGAAAGCTTATTTGATGAAGCCCCAATTCTAGTGCAACCCAAATCGGGCAAAGAGTTTGTCATTTATAGTGACGCATCCCTACTTGGGTTGGGTTGCGTATTGATGCAAGAAGGGCGAGTTGTGGCCTATCGTCGAGGCAATTAAAGCCACATGAGAAAAATTATCCGACCCACGATCTCGAATTGGTCGCCATCGTATTCGCCTTAAAGATATGGCGACATTACTTATTTGGTGAGAAGTGCCATGTGTATTCGGATCACAAAAGTCTCAAATATTTGATGACCCAAAGAGACTTAAATCTGCGACAAAGCGATGGCTCGAGTTGTTAAAAGATTATGAGCTCGTCATTGATTATCACCGGGAAGGGCTAATGTGGTTGCGGATGCCTTAAGCGGAAATTACTATTTGCTTTATGAAGCGATGAATGTACACTTGTCTATCCTACCCGACAATGTGTTAGTAGCTGAATTGAAAGCCAAACCATTATTGATCGTCAAATTCGTGAAGCTCGAGAAAGTCGACGATGAGTTGGTTGCAAAGCGGGATCGAGTCACAATGGACTTTGTATCCGGACCGCCATTGTCGATGAGTAAGAAGGATGCGATTTGGGTCGTTGTCGATGGTGACTAAGTCGGCTCACTTTATCCCGTCGTAAGGATTTTCAATGGACAAACTAGCGAATTGTACGTTTCTCGATTGTGAGATTACACGGGGTGCCTATTTCCATCGTGTCGGATAGAGATCCGAGATTTACCTCGCGATTTTGGAAGAAATTGCAAGAGGCTTTGGGTACCAAACGCATTTTAGCACTTTTCACCCCAAACCGATAGTCAATCCGAGCGGATAATTCAAATACTCGAGGATATGTTGAGATGTTGCATCCTTGAGTTTAGTGGTGCATGGGAGCGGTATTTACCTTTGGTTGAATTCGCTTACAACAATAGCTTTCAATCAAGTATCAAGATGGCGCCTTACGAGGCTTTTTACGATCGTAAATGCCGTACCCCATTATTCTGGACTGAACTTAGTGAAGGAAAAATCTTGAGGTTGATTTGGTTAAGGATGCCGAGCAAAAGTTCGAGTAATTCGTGAAAGTTTGAAAGTCGCCGGATCGCCAAAAGTCGTATGCGGACTTGAAAAGAAAAGATATTGAATATCGGGTTGGAGACAAGGTATTTCTCAAAGTCTCACCGGAAGAAAGTGCTTAGATTTGGCCGTAAGGGCAAATTGAGTCCGAGGTTCATCGATCCGTATGAAGTATCTGAGCGAGTTGGGCGATGGCGTCCGATTAATTTTACCCCGAGCTTGAAAAGATTCACAACATTTTCCATGTTTGATGCTTGACGATATAGGTCGATCCATCGCGCGTAATCGCCCGTCGAGATTGAGATTCACCTAATTTGAGCTATGAAGAGGAACCGGTTCGCATTATGATGCGTGAAGTAAAAGAGTTGCGCAATAAGAAAATCCCGTTAGTGAAGGTGTTGTGGCATAAACACGGAATTGAAGAAGCCACTTGGGAACTTGAGGACTCTATGAAAGAGCGATACGAGCCTATTTACAGTAAGATTTTCGGGACGAAAATTTCTTAAGTGGGGAGAGTTGTGACAGCCAAAATTGACCCTAGGCGGGATGTGGTTTCGGGACCACAAAACCGAGGCATAAAAATAATTTAAAATTTATTGTGATGCCTATGATATGTGTTAAATTGTGTGTGACATTTTGATGATTTGATTTAGTGTTATAAAGGTGAATTTCACTAGAAAGGATTTGTGTGAGAAAACTTAGAAATGAGATAGGCAAATGTTGAAGTGGCCTATTGATGCATACTAGGAAATGTTGTCCTTGCATGTCAAATTTCCCAAATTTGACTATAGTGGCTGCCAAGGTGGGTGTTGATGGGCAAAGGAAACATGCTCCCAACATGTTTGGTTAGTGAGTGATGTATGAAGCAATAAAATAATGTGCTAGCATTAAAGAAAATGTTGACAAAAAAAAGTGTGTGGATGCCCCATTGCCGTGACTAACCAAAGAAAGAAAAAAAAAGGGAATTTGGTTATGCTTTGTTCTTCTTGCCGTGAACCAAAGGAAAGAAATGGGAGAGTTTTTCATTAAGCAAATTCGCAACCCTTCTTCTAGTTGGAGGTAAGCTTTGAGATGTTGGCTTTAACTTCTTGAGTTTGTTGAGCTAATTGTCATAATGCATTTTGGTAATGTCATGAAAATCAAACTTTCATGGGGTTTGAACATCAAGCCGTGTATCAAGAGGTTAGGAGAAGGATTGTTTCATGTTGTATTGAACAAGTTGAGGTCGATATGAGGTTAAAATTTGTGAAAGTTTAGTTAGGAAATGTTTGGTACATTCGGCCATGAGGGTGAGGTTTTCGGCTATGGTGATTAATAATGGTGATAGTTGTTGTTCATACTAAATCTAGATGAACAAGGGTAGTTGCTTACATCTTAATAATTATGAGGTTCTTTCTTGAATCTACCTTAAACCCATGAAGCATTCGGCCATGGTTGATAGTGAAGAGGTTGATATATTTTCTTTATGTTAAATCAATAAGTGTGGATGGGTGAAGCTTGAATTAGTTAAATGTTCATATAGGTTGTTTGGATGCTAATGCCGTATATGAGGATGTTGAACTTGATTAAACAATATTCGGCTAGCATTATAGGTATGAAATATTAAGTAAATGAAAATGCTAAATTGTGCTTATATATGTATTCAGCAAAGGAAGTGTGGTATGAAGCTTCGGTAAGTTTGAGAGATGAATGACCAAATGAGCTATGGGTCATGTATGATTAAATTTTATGCATATGTGTGTGTGGCATTAGTAGCTAATAGCATTCGGCATTGTTTAACTAAAAATTTGAAATGAATGCTTAAAAGTTAAATGGGTCGCCCAAGTGACCGAATGTGTTAAAAACAATATATGGTTGCCGTATGTGTGTGTTTGATTGGGAAGTAAATTTGTTTGATTTAGCTCAAGAGCTCAAAGGATCGAAGTTGGACAAGGGAAAAGAAAAAGTAATTGAATAGCCGTTGAAGACGTGCGACAACGTCCGAGGTAAGTCATTAAGCACATATGTTTGATATTGCTTAAATGATTGTAAAATCTATGCAATTGTGTTTAATGGGATGCTATATATATAAATGAAATTGTATGTGTATGGAGTGATGACAATTGTTGAATGTAAAAGAAATAGTGAAATGTGTAGAAAGTTTGCTTTCGGCACTAAGTGTCTTGAACAATACGTGTGTACGGTGACGAGATTGGCACTAAGTGTGCGTGCTGGAAATATATGGCACTAAGTATGCATGCTGGAAATATATGGCACTAAGTGTGCGAGCTCGAAGGGCATGGCACTATGTGTGCGGGCTTAAATCGCATGGCACTAAGTGTGCGAAATCGAGTATTAAGCACGTGTGTGTGCGTACTCTATATATATATATAAATATCTCCGATCGAACAATTATATGGAGGGTGTGTCTCCATCGAGTTGAGTATGGACAGCGGATCGGGTAAGTACCTTGAGCTCATGACGAATAGGTAATATGTTCATGCTCGGGGTTGAGCTTGGTAAGCTTTAAATCTATGTGATGATTGCAATTGTATGATTGTGGTGAAAATGAGTTGGTGTGTAAAATGCCCCAAATATCTTATTGTATAGAATATGAAATGTGGATGTATGACTTGGTATGAGATTGAACCGAAGGTCCAAGGAACTATGATATAGTTCGATATGGATGGAGTACTTAGCCTCGTTCATTATTTCATGTTGTAATAATTTTGTTAATGGATGGTTGTGGAATGCTTATGACTTACTGAGTTGTAAACTCACTCGGTGTTTTCTTGTCACCCATTTTAGGTCTCTTGGACTCGTATTGTTGCGTGCTCGGAACCGTCGTTGAAGTCATCACACCGGCTGAAATCTTGTGGTATTGTTTTTGTTGTTGAAGAACATTTGGCATGTATAGGCTATTATATTTTGTCGAATTGTGGGTTGTAAACTTTAAGCCATGTGAAAATGGCCTATGTGGTCGTCGAGTGGGATGCTAGAACCTATAGCCACGAGTCTTAGAAACTCAAATTTTGATAAGGTGGCCATAATTTGTGTCATGTATGATGGATGATTAAGACCAAGGGAAAATTCATGAAATTGGCATAGTCTACTGCAGTAACTGTTGCAGACAGCAGCAGTGGGATGAGATTGAAAAATCACTAAAAATAGTATAAGTAGAATTAAATAGTGAGTAAATTATGGAACTGAACCTTGATGAATCTATTTTTATATGGACGAAACGGAACGACCATATGAGCTGTATACTGAGAAATATTAAAGTTCTCGTGAGACAGGGCCAGAACGGTTTCTGGGTCCCCTGTCGCGACTTTGAAAATTTACCATAAACTATCCAGAAGGAATTAGGAGTCATGCCTTATATGTACAGATTCCATTTTGAGTCTAGTTTCATTAGAAACAAACGGCACCAGTATTAAAGCCCTGTACAGAGAGATATTCAAGTTGTAACGCGCGAAGGTCAGAGCAGTAGATCCCTGTAACATGGGTGACTTTAACTAATAAACTGTACCAATTGGCCCAACCAAAAATTCTAAAAATAAATCCATGGATGGGTATATGAGTCTAAATTCAGGAAAAATTTACGAAACCAGTTTCCGAGTTTTGAAACTCGAGATATGATTTTTAAGGCGACAGTGACGCAGTTTTCCAGCCTGACTGGTAATGTCAAATTGGTTGGTATCTTGAGAGGATTTGGCCGTTAACCCCTCGTGTCCGACACCGGCGTCGGTCACGAGTTTGGGGTGTTACAGGATTAATATGATGTATGTCAATAAGATGATGAATGATGAGCTCATCTACATAAATTACCTGATGCTTTGTTACGTAACTAACTCATTGACTGAGTGCATGTGATAGGGAAGCGTTTCATAATTGATGATTTCATGATTTAAATATGGATGTATGCTAATTACTCGGTAAGTTTACTTTCTGATTATTCAAGCTTACAAAGCATGTAAGTGCTTATTCCTCTCTTTTTCCCTATCTCACAGAGCTCGAGGGCTCGAAAGGATTGGAAGACGATTGGAAAGTCAAAACACTATCAACTAGACAAGCTTTGGTATAAAGACTTTGTTTGTTTTGTTCAATGATATGTATAGTATTTTTGAGTATTTTGTTATATGTGTCATTTGATTTTCCAAATGAAGGCATGTAAGAATATGTTTATCTCCTTGTATATGGCCATGAAAATTGGCTTAATTGAAGTAGTCTATGACCTACGAATTTATGCATGGTTTTATTTACAAGTGATGGGTTGTTACCAATTGGCAATGAGTCACATGAATGAGCCAATTTCGGATGAATTAAAGTGACATGGGAACCCATAAACACTAAATGGGAAATAACCTATAATGTATGAAAGCAATGATATGAGGTTTCCATACATCTAGTTTAATCAAGATTATTTACAAGTGTATAATTGTGTTTTACTTTGAATTTGGTAACTATTAAGCACAAGTTCTAGAAAGGGGTGACTAAAGGTGTGGAAAATAGCCTATTAGAATCCACATGGTTAGACACACGGGCATATGTCTAGGCCGTGTGTGATACATGGTTCCCTCCTATGGGCGTGTGCTATGGCCATGTGTCCCCTGCACTTAAAATTTTAGCTCAAAGTTGTACACGGATAGGCCACACGGGTGTGCACCATGGCCGTGTTAAAAAGACAGTGTCGTCCACGGGCAGGCAGCATGGGTGTGTGCCATGGCCGTGTTGATAAGTCAGTGTTGCCCACGACTGAAGGGCATGGGTGTGCCCCAAGTCACACAGGCGTGTGAGTCTACACGACCCACCTACACGGGCGTGTGACACTTTATGATAAGGAAAATTTTCCTAAGGAGCCCAAGGTTTATTGAAGGTACCTGAATGTGTCCCACGCTGCCTCTAGGTATGTTATAGGCCTCGAAGGCCTATATAAGGGACGATTTGTTCATGGATGAAAAGCTTAAAATTTGAGTAAAACTTGGTGACCCAATTTGGTACATTTCAAAAAGTAAAGGCCTAGTAATGCCTCGAACCTTATCCCGGCGTCAGGTATGGGTGAGGGGTGTTACAGGGCGTGTCTTGTAGATGTGTGGGCAAGTTAGCAGCTATGCCTTGTTTTGCCACGGCTTAGACACACGGGCGTGTCTAAGGCCGTGTGAGGCACACGGGCGTGTCTAAGGCCGTGTGAGGCACACGGCCTGTTCACACGGGCGTGTGACCTTTTAAAAGTTGAAAATTTTTCTAAGTTCTAAAACTTCCTTATGTTATTGAATTAGCCTTGAATGTATGATTTAGACCTTGTATGATTGTTTAAAGTTTGTGTTAAATATGAATGATCTATATTTTATTGAATTGGGAAGATGTTTTGTTATGTTATTGTTCGGATCTGGGTTGTGAGTTCAGTAATGCTTCTTAACCTATTCTGATGAAGATTACGGGTTAGGGGTGTTACAAAAATACATGTGAGTCACTTGGTTCTATAGTTGAAATTTTAATGGGAAAATTTAATGGAGAGTGATTTAGATCTTGGTTGAGGTTTCTACATGGTGAGTTATAAAACTTAAATAATTACTTTTACGGGTTTGAAGATAGTGGATTACCTCTCTAGTAAAAATCTCAAACTGAATTATGTGACCAATATTTTGGTGGTGTTGTTCTTCACTTGCAAGTTGCTTAAGTTATAGCTACTCGTAAAAATTAATTGTTTCTTCAATAACTATTTTATTAGAAAATAAAAATGTTAGCTGTGCATCCATAAGTGAAAAAAAAATGAGATTTTAGATTTATATTATATTGATTTCTAAATTTTAATTACAATTTGTTTTGAAGCAATTTTAAATTCTTCATTTCAAAACTTAGATTTCCTTTTTTATTTTACTAAAGAAGTTTTTACCAATCCTTAAAAATACATAATATTTTTTTAAGAGTAAGACTTTATTTTTTTTTCGACGTTATACATTCTATGCCTGCATATTTTTTTCATATTTTAGTCTCAATTTTAGACCTTAATGTAACACCCCGAACCCGAGACCATCGCCGGTGTCGGACACGAGGGGTTAATGAGACAAATCCTCTTAAAGTACCGACCAATTTGGCATTTCCGGACAGGCTGGAAAACCGCGTCACTGTCGCCTTAAAACTCATATCTCAAGTTTCAAAACTCGGAAACTGATTCCGTAAATTTTACCTGAATTTAGACTCATATATTCATCCATGGATTTATTTCTAGAATTTTTGGTCGGGCCAATTGGTACAGTTTATTAGTTAAAGTCACCCATGTTACAGGGGTCGACTACACTGACCTTCGCGTGTTACAACTGGAATATATCTCTGTACAGGGCTTTAATACTGGTGCCATTTGTTTCTAATGAAACTAGACTCAAAATGGAATCTGCACATATAAGGCATGACTTCTAATTCTTTCTGGATAATTTATAGTAAATTTTCAAAGTCGCAACAGGGGACCCAGAAACCGTTCTGGTCCTGTCTCACGAAATCTCGAATATCTCTTAAAATACGGCTCATATGGTCGTTTTGTTTCGTCCATATGAAAATAGATTCATCAAGGTTAAATATCATAATTTTTTCACTATTTAATTCTACTTCTATTATTTTTAGTGATTTTTCCATCTCACCTCGCTGCTGCTGGCAGCATCTGTTACTAAAGCAAACAATGACTATTTCATAATTCTTCCATGGCCAACTATTTCATCATACGTAATGCAACTATGGCCACCTTATCAAAATTAAGGTTTCTAAGGCTCGTGACCATAGGTTTTAGAATCACACTCAACCGACCACATAGGCCATTTTCGCATGGCTTAAAGTTTACAAACCACAATTCAACAAAACAAAATAGCCTATACGTGCCAAATGTTCTCCTAGTTCAACTACGAAGACAATACCAAAAGATTTCCAGCCGGTGTGATGACTTCAACGATGGTTCCGAACGCATAAACGATACGAGTCCAAGAGACCTAAAATGGGTGACAAGAAAACACCGAGTGAGTTTATAACTCAGAAGTCATAAGCATTCATCAACCAACCATTAATAAAATTATCACAACATGAAACGATAAACGAGGCTAGGTACTCCATCCATATCGAAACTATACTATAATTCCTCAAACCTTTCGGTTCAATCTCATACCAAGTCATACATCCACATTTCATATTCTATACAATAAGATATTTGAGGCATTTTCACACACCAACTCATTTTCACCACAATCATACAATTGCAATCATCACATAGATTTAAAGCTTACCAAGCTCAACCCCGAGCATGAACATATTGCCTATTCGTCATGAGCTCAAGGTACTTACGATCCGCTGTCCGGGATTAACTCGGTAATGTCGCACACTCGGTGCCAATTGTAATGCAAGAGCATATAGTGAATCCGCACACTTAGTGCTATATACATTCAGCTCGCACACTTAGTGCTATATAATCAAACTCGCACACTTAGTGCTGTACAATTTTAAACCCGCACACTTAGTGCCAATCTTGTCACCGTGTCCATTTATACCCTTTTACTTAGTGCCGAGACCAATACCTTATGCATTTTGCTGCCTTTATACATTCAACAATGGCATCACTCCATACACATACATTTCCATTTACACATCAACTCATTTAAACACATTTGCATATATATTATGATCATTCTAATCAACACCAAATATATGCTTAATGACTTACCTCGTGTTGGGTAAAATAGTTCCAAGTCGGCTACTCGATGACCTTCGTCTTTCCCTTGCTTGATTCTCCTTCTTTAACTCCTTGAGCTTAATCAATAAATCACTAGTTTAACCATCTTGCTAAACATTCATAATTCAACTACACATGCATATGTATGCTTGTATATTCGGCAACCATTCTTACTAATCGCCCATTTGGTCGATTATACACCTAACCGAATATGCACCAAAAACTTGATTCAACATTACCTACATACTCACTTTAATGGCGAATATATATATATATGTACAATGTCAACTAACATCTTTTAATCACCTAATTTCATCTCATGAACATTTAATCAAATTTTCCCAATCTAGCATATATTTTCACATCCATTTGTAACATCATGTACAAACACATATACACATATATCAAAACACAAATTTTTACCTATCATGCAACAAGCATAAATCGCACTTATGTGCATGCCATGGCGAATACATCCCACACCATCCCTTTTCAATTTTTGGTCATGGTTAAACAAAGAAAACTCCATGTCTTACTCAAGAATGCTAAAAGAAATTTCAAGAGTAGTCAATCCATCATTACATGCATCATCAACAAGCTTCACATTTAGCATGCAATGGCTTTAACACAATATCAACCTTGGCCAAATACCATTTCCATGGCATAACAAGGATTTGAACCATGGGCTAACATGAACATCAAGTTAGCAACTAAAACATGCATGAATCTCATGACACAACCTCAAACATACCTTAATCTTGACACAAGTATGACCAAATCTCCTTCTAGTTCTCTTCTAAACCAAGCATGAAGCAAAAATCCTTCCTTTTTCCCTTAGTATTTTCGGCCAAGATTTGAGAATGGATGAACAAATTTTTTTCCTTTATTTTTCCTCTACTCACGGCAACAAAAGGGGGGGCATCCATGCTCATTTTTTTTCATTTCTTTATTTTTCTACATAATCCACTAACTAAACATGTTGGAAACATGTTCCCTGCCCATATTCTTGTCATGGCGGCCACTCTTCCCTTTTTTGGGCAAATTGACATGCAAAACCACTCTTTTGCATGCATGTACTATTAGACCATTGTAAGATTAGCCTATCACCTTTCAACAATGTTTCATACAAGTCCATTTTAATAAATTCACATAGAAATGATCAAATTAATGCATGAAACTTTCACACATGCATTTACTAACATCATAAACATAGAATATAACTTTTAATTACTTATAAGACTCGGTTTAGTGGTCCCGAAACCACTTTCCGACTAGGGTCAAATTAGGGATGTCACAACTCTCCCCACTTAAGAAATTTTCGTCCCAAAAATCTTACCGTAAATAGGTTTGGGTATCGCTCTTTCATAGAGTCCTCGAGTTCCCAAGTGGCTTCTTCAATTCCGTGTTTATGCCACAACACCTTCACTAATGGGATTTTCTTATTGCGCAACTCTTTTACTTCACGCATCGAATGCGAACGGTTCCTCTTCATAGCTCAAATTAGGTGAATCTCAATCTCGACGGAGCGATTACGTCGCGATGGATCAGACCTATATCGTCGAGCATCGAGACATGGAAAACGTTGTGGATCCTTTCAAGCTCGGGGGTAAAATTAATCGATGCGCTCTTGGTCCAACTCGTTCGGATACTTCATACGGACCGATGAACCTCGGACTCAATTTTCCCTTACGGCCAAATCTAAGCACCTTCTTCCGTGGTGAGACTTTGAGAAATACCTTGTCTCCAACCCGATATTCAATGTCTTTCCTTTTCAAATCCGCATCGACTTTTGGCGATCCAAAGCGACCTTCAAACTTTCACGAATTACTCGAACTTTTGCTCGGCATCCTTAACCAAATCAACCCCGAAGATTTTACCTTCACTAAGTTCAGTCCAGAATAGTAGGGTACGGCATTTACATCCGTATAAAGCCTCGTAAGGCGCCATCTTAATACTTTATTGAAAGCTATTGTTGTGGCGAATTCAACCAAAGGTAAATACCGTTCCCATGAACCACTAAACTCAAGGATGCAACATCTCAACATATCCTCGAGTATTTGAATTATCCGTTCGGATTGACCATCGGTTTGGGGTGAAAGCAGTGCTAAAATGCAGCTTGGTACCCAAAGCCTCTTGCAATTTCTTCCAAAATCGCTGTAAATCTTGGGTCTCTATCCTACACGATAGAAATAGGCACCTCATGCAATCGAATAATTTGGGAGACGTATAATTACGCCAATTTATCAGCGAAAAATCCGTGCGGACAGAATAAAATGAGCGGACTTGGTCATCTATCAACAATGACCCGATCGCATCCTTCTTACTCGCTGACAATGGCAGTCCGGATACAAAGTCCATGGTGACTCGATCCCATTTCCACTCGGGTATCGTGATCGGCTGAAGTAATCCCGATGGCACTTGATGTTCCGCTTTCACTTGTTGACATATCAGACACCTTGAAACAAATTGAAATGTCTCATTTCATACCGCCACCAAAATTGGCGTTTGGTCATTGTACATTTTAGTACTACCCGGGTGGATTGACATTCGACTACTGCGAGCCTCGTTCAAAATCATCGAAACAAGTTCCGAATTCCTTGGAATACATAATCGACCCTTGAACGTCAAGCAATCATGGTCGTCAATCTGAAATTTCGATTCCTCATTCGAAACACATTCGGCTCGCTTAGCGACCAATTCGGCGTCGACCTTCTGAGATTCAAGTACTTGATGAATCAATAACGGTTTGGTCTCTAATTCGACTACTAGCACCTCATCGGGTGAAACGGATAGATGAGCATCCATCGCTCTCAAAGCAACCAGTGCCTTGCGACTTAAAGCATCGGCCACCACGTTGGCCTTTCCCGGGTGATAATCAATGATGAGTTCATAGTCTTTCAACAACTCAAGCCAACGTCTTTGTCGCAGTTTAAATCTCTCGAGTCATCAAATATTTTAGACTCTTGTGGTCCGAATAAATGTGACACCTTTCTCCAAACAAGTAATGCCGCCATATCTTCAAGGCGAACACTATGGTCTGCTAGTTCAAGGTCATGGGTCGGATAGTTTCTCTCATGCGGCTTTAGTTGTCTCGACGCGTAAGCCACAACTCGACCTTCTTGCATCAACACACAACCTAACCCAAGCAAGGATGCGTCATCAGTATATGACAAACTCTTTACAGGACTCAATTGTACTAATCCGGGGCCTTGGTTAAACAGGTTTTTAGTCGATAGAAACTTTCTTGACAAATGTTCGACCACTCGAACTTAACATCTTTTGAAGTAGTTTTGTCATCGGTGCACTATCATCGAAAAACCTTTCACAAATCGTCGATAGTATCCGCAAGCCCCAAAAGCTCCTAACCTCGGTAACATTCCTTGGAGGTCTCCAATCGACTATGGCGAAATTTTGTTCGGGTCCACCGACACCGATCACGGACACCACGTGCCCCAAAAAGCTAACCTCTTTCAACCAAAATTCACATTTACTGAACTTTGCGTATAACTACTTATCTCGTAAGATTTGCAACACTAGCCTCAGGTGTTCAGCATGTTCAGTTTCATCTCTCGAATAGACCAAAATGTCATCGATAAATACAGCTACGAACCGATCCAAGTATGGCCTGAAAATTCTATTCATTAAATCCATAAATACCGCAGGGGCATTAGTAAGCCCAAACGGCATCACCAAGAATTCGTAGTGACCGTACCTCGTTCTAAAAGCAGTCTTGGGTATGTCCGATTCTCAGACCCTCAACTGATAGTACCCCGCCCAAACGGCTCATCAGGCGGTGTCCCTTGCGCGGGAGCAGCCGCTACACTTTCAACGTCATCCGCCAAGGGTCTCTCTATCCCGGGTTCCATTGCTAATCAAAACAAAAATTTCAACCGTCAGAAGTCATCACATTATTAAGCACTAACAATTTGGCATGTATAGCTACACTCACACGCCGCTATGGTAGTCCTAGAACCGACTAAATCATAGCTCGATACCAATAAAATTGTAACACCCGAACCCGAGACCATCGCGGTTATCGGACACGAGGGTTAACGAGACAAATCCTCTTAAAGTACCGACCAATTTGGCATTTCCGGACAGGCTGGAAAACTGCATCACTGTCGCCTTAAAATCATATCTCGAGTTTCAAAACTCGGAAACTGATTCCGTAAATTTTCCCTGAATTTAGACTCATATATCCATCCATGGATTTATTTCTAGAATTTTTGGTCGGGCCAATTGGTACAGTTTATTAGTTAAAGTCACCCATGTTACAGGGGTCGACTACACTGACCTTCGCGCGTTACAACTAGAATATCTCTCTGTAAAGGGATTTAATACTGGTTCCGTTTATTTCTAATGAAACTAGACTCAAAATGGAATCTGCAAATATAAGGCATGACTTCTAATTCTTTCTGGATAATTTATAGTAAATTTTCAAAGTCGCGACAGGGGACCCAGAAACCGTTCTGGCCCCGTCTCACGAAATCTCGAATATCTCTTAAAATACGGCTCATATGGTCGTTTCGTTTCGTCCATATGAAAATAGATTCATCAAGGTTAAATTTCATAATTTTTTCACTATTTAATTCTACTTCTACTATTTTTAGTGATTTTTCCATCTCACCTCGCTGCTGCTGGCAGCATCTGTTACTAAAGCAAACAATGACTATTTCATAATTCTTCCATGGCCAACTATTTCATCATACGTAATGCAACTATGGCCACCTTATCAAAATTAAGGTTTCTAAGGCTCGTGACCATAGGTTTTAGAATCACACTCAACCGACCACATAGGCCATTTTCGCATGACTTAAAGTTTACAACCCACAATTCAACAAAACAAAATAGCCTATACGTGCCAAATGTTCTCCTAGTTCAACTACGAAGACAATACCAAAAGATTTCCAGCCGGTGTGATGACTTCAACGACGGTTCCAAGCACGCAAACGATACGAGTCCAAGAGACCTAAAATGGGTGACAAGAAAACACCGAGTGAGTTTATAACTCAGTAAGTCATAAGCATTCATCAACCAACCACTAATAAAATTATCACAACATGAAACGATAAATGAGGCTAGGTACTCCATCCATATCGAAACTATACTATAATTCCTCGGACCTTTCGGTTCAATCTCATACCAAGTCATACATCCACATTTCATATTCTATACAATAAGATATTTGAGGCATTTTCACACACCAACTCATTTTCACCACAATCATATAATTGCAATCATCACATAGATTTAAAGCTTACCAAGCTCAACCCCGAGCATGAACATATTGCCTATTCGTCATGAGCTCAAGGTACTTACCTGATCCGCTGTCCGGGATTAACTCGGTAATGTCGCACACTCAGTGCCAATTGTAATGCAAGAGCATATAGTGAATCCGCACACTTAGTGCTATATACATTCAGCTCGCACACTTAGTGCTATATAATCAAACTCGCACACTTAGTGCTGTACAATTTTAAACCCGCACACTTAGTGCCAATCTTGTCACTGTGTCCATTTATACCCGCACACTTAGTGCCGAGACCAATACCTTATGCATTTTGCTGCCTTTATACATTCAACAATGGCATCACTCCATACACATACATTTCCATTTACACATCAACTCATTTAAACACATTTGCATATATATTATGATCATTCTAATCAACACCAAATATATGCTTAATGACTTACCTCGTGTTGGGTAAAATAGTTCCAAGTCGGCTACTCGATGACCTTCGTCTTTCCCTTGCTTGATTCTCCTTCTTTAACTCCTTGAGCTTAATCAATAAATCACTAGTTTAACCATCTTGCTAAACATTCATAATTCAACTACACATGCATATGTATGCTTGTATATTCGGCAACCATTCTTACTAATCGCCCATTTGGTCGATTATACACCTAACCGAATATGCACTAAAAACTTGATTCAACATTACCTACATACTCACTTTAATGGCGAATATATATATATATATGTACAATGTCAACTAACATCTTTTAATCACCTAATTTCATCTCATGAACATTTAATCAAATTTTCCCAATCTAGCATATATTTTCACATCCATTTGTAACATCATGTACAAACACATATACACATATATCAAAACACAAATTTTTACCTATCATGCAACAAGCATAAATCGCACTTATGAGCATGCCATGGCGAATACATCCCACACCATCCCCTTTCAATTTTTGGTCATGGTTAAACAAAGAAAACTCCATGTCTTACTCAAGAATGCTAAAAGAAATTTCAAGAGTAGTCAATCCATCATTACATGCATCATCAATAAGCTTCACATTTAGCATGCAATGGCTTTAACACAATATCAACCTTGGCCAAATACCATTTCCATGGCATAACAAGGATTTGAACCATGGGCTAACATGAACATCAAGTTAGCAACTAAAACATGCATGAATCTCATGACACAACCTCAAACATACCTTAATCTTGACACAAGTATGACCAAATCTCCTTCTAGTTCTCTTCTAAACCAAGCATGAAGCAAAAATCCTTCCTTTTTCCCTTAGTATTTTCGGCCAAGATTTGAGAATGGATGAACAAATTTTTTCCTTTCTTTTCCTCTACTCACGGCAACAAAAGGGGGCATCCATGCTCATTTTTTTTCATTTCTTTATTTTTCTACATAATCCACTAACTAAACATGTTGGAAACATGTTCCCTTGCCCATATTCTTGTCATGGCGGCCACTCTTCCCTTTTTTGGGCAAATTGACATGCAAAACCACTCTTTTGCATGCATGTACTATTAGACCATTGTAAGATTAGCCTATCACCTTTCAACAATGTTTCATATAAGTCCATTTTAATAAATTCACATAGAAATGATCAAATTAATGCATGAAACTTTCACACATGCATTTACTAACATCATAAACATAGAATATAACTTTTAATTACTTATAAGACTCGGTTTAGTGGTCCCGAAACCACTTTCCGACTAGGGTCAAATTAAGGATGTCACACTTAACCCCGAATTGGTTTTTCTAATTCATCCCAAGCCACCTGAAATTTTACTTCCATTCGACTCTAACTCGATCTAAAAAATGTAATGGAAAATTCGTCCCTTTTTTTTTAAAAAAAAAAAAGAGACTACTATAAATCAGGGAGGGCAGGAACCGGATGAGTTGAGGAGTTGCTGGGATTCCTGCTGAGAAAACCAAATTGGAGGACCGAGGAGAAAAAAAGAAAGGATGGGAAAAGAGTGGTCCATTACCATACAGTTAGGCAAGTAACATCTAACATGATGGTGAAGTTGTCACAAATCACAATGTGATGAATGCAGATAAAAGGGTGGGGGCAAATTTAGTTGGTCTCTCCAAAGAGCAAACAGCAAACTAAAAAGACCAAAAAAAATCAAATCCCATGATACTGATACACCCAACGACGTGGGATCTATGCACAAAACTGTAGTTAAACAGAGGTGTTGTTCATAACTAGGACAAACACAGTTCCATCCTCTTATAAAATTTTATCCACTAAAAGGATTGCTTGCTTTTTTTCTTTTCGTTTTCCTCGCTTCAGTGGTGTAGATAGCATTATCTAGTTGGTGGGTCTGAAGGTGGGATTTTAAATCATGTTACAAATGGGGGGCAGATACAATCCGTATTGATTTTGGTTTTGGATTTTTAAAGAAAAAGATAGGGCTCGGTGGCAATGATTTCGAAAGTCTCTTTCCCATCTAATAGTCTAGGTATTAGCCTTTCAACCCCAGTACCAGTCAGTTTTCACCTTTCATAATTTCTCCTTTCTAATAAGTTTAATACCCTTCTGCATTGACACAGTAATAAATTGTAAAATGTTGGATATATAGTGACATTATTCAATTGTCATTTGTTGATTCAATTAATATTATGGAGGAAAAGTACAAAATATTTTCTAAAATTTGATAGAAATACACTTATTATATTTGAAAGTAATCACTTGTTTATTGAAAATACATTAACTTATTTAAAAATATTACTGTTACTCAATTTGTTATTTTATTATTTTTATTCAAGAATTTTTAATATAAAATAACGAAAACCAAATTAGTTATAAAATTATTTTATTTATTGTTAAATTAGTTTTTCTTAAACTATATTCTAATATATGTTAAATATAATGTAAGTATTAAGTTTATTTTAAAAATTTTCATGAATTATTTTAATAATTAAATTTTTATCTTGGTCTTGAATTTTTTTTGTTTTTAATTTTTTTTGTTTTTAAATATTTTAAACTTAATTTTAATTCAGTTATATAATTTTTGATAATGTAATTGCAAAATAGACATTTATTGTTTCAGTGTTTGCTGTACCATTATCTCACTTGGGAAATATTTCTTTTTGACGTCAAAATTTGCATGGTGGTGCTCATGCTTGTCTTAGTTGTACCATAAGAGGTGGTCGGGACACTGCCATTGGATTGCTTTAAAGTCTGAGTCATGGAAACCTCATCAGCGAAAATGGAAACTATGAACTCACCTTGACAAAGAGAAACCAGCTTCTGTCTTCTGCGCTTGTTATAGATACGCCATCACATCATGTATTCAAAAAGGATGACCGTATTGAAGATCAAGATGGCCAAGGTGTGTTATCAGTTATCTTATCACCAACAAACAATGTTGCAGGCAACATGCAACTAGTGATTGAGTCCACGAGTGATGACTTGTCCATTAACATTTGCAGGATGGTGTAATAAATGCAGACGCCAATGGATTTATACAAGAGGTCCGAGAGAATACAAAAGGAGCATTAAGATCATAAACCATAGTGTAAATTGTATACTAAAAGGTTAGATTTCTAATGAAATGTCCATTTAAGTAGACACTAACATTAGCTAACATTTGGTATTTTTCTATTTTATTATTTCAATAGAATGTAATAAATTGAAATGTGATTGTTGATAATGAAATTAGCGAGAAAGTTACTCTACAATATTTGGTAAAAATTGAAAGTTATTGATTAAAATTTTAAAACAGTTATATTTTTACATTTTGTTCACTAAATACTTTGCTAGTAACACAATGATAATTTATGAATTTACATTAAATAAAAGATAATATTCATGTATTTAATTTTTATAATAAGCTTTATTATTAAAATTATTTGGATTAAATATTTAATAATAAAATTTAATTGATATTTTTAAAATTTCAAATTTAATTTTAATTGAAAGCAAAATTATTTCAAATTTGTCTAGCATATATTTTCTAAATATAATAATGCATATATAAAGTATTGGATGTATAAAACTTGTTTTAGAATAAATTAAAAAATACCAAAAATTACGTTTGTTTTAGCTAAAAGCTAACTCATAAGAATATAAAAAATAGTTGATTTCATGCATTGCTCGAGCAAAATTACAAATAATTAAATCATTGGAATGTAAAATCATAGGCGGTCTACTCATATTCTACAAAAAAATAATAAATATTTCATACAAATACAAGTTTTAAATCAAATTTGTAGCTAGGAAAATAAATAAAATCAAGGAACAAATCCCTTGAAGTAGTAGAACAAATCAAGTAGTAGGGAGGAGCTAACAATTTTTTTTTCTTTTACGTTTATTAATAGAAAGATACCCTAAATCAATATAAAATAGGGTTAATTTTGTCTTAATAATTTTTTCTAACTTCTCAATATACATAAGAAAGTAACTTTCTCACCTTTTACCATGGGAATCACATTGTCATGTTTATGGGAAAATAACACCAAAGGAAAATTAGATTCCAAGAAAAAGTAAAAAAAACATGACACACCAAACGTTGAAATTAGATTCCAATTGATTAAATTTTCAGGAAAGTGATTATTTTCCATCATGCCAAACTCTACCTTAGAATTCTAAACTTACTAGATCCGAAGAATTTGATCCCAAAATTAAATTTTTCGATACTAATAAAAAATCGAGTTATTACATTTCTCCTCTCCTTTATAAAATTTCTACCTTAAAATTTACTAGGAAATATACACGGTTTCTATAATATTCTTTGCAACTCCTTACTAATAGTATACACTTATTTCTGAACTATTGCGCTTCTTGAAATTATATCCCCATCGTCTTTCCCTAGAAGAATAAGCTTAGCTATACTTTAACCGCTTTCCCCTCAGATAGCATAAAACTCATGTATATTTAATGTAACCTATTAATCAATTCAATTCATATCTTACAACTCAAGTTAATACATAGGTTTTCGGCTCCTACTTCCTCATAGTATTTTACACGATGTTATATGTAAACTTATTTGAAGTCTATTATTAGATATAAATTCTATTAGTGAAAAGTTTCTCATCCAAATATTCCTATGATCTCACGTATTAATTTAATCTTCAATCTAAATTCTTCTTTTGGTTCAATGAATCCAATGCCATATACACTTTCAATCTTTATCGAGTCCCAAAATATACGACGACACTTATTCCCGATTATATTCATTCCTTGATTTTTTTTTTCACTTTCCATAATATATTAAATCTCTTATTCTCTTTTCATAATTCAACTTGGTATGATCTGTATTTTTCCCACATTCATTACGTCGCTTCACTTCATTCAAGATTTACATGAGAATGTTATCTCACATCTGCATTCATCATTAAAAATGGCTACCATCACACATTATAAGTGTTTTTAGTTCGAAAATAATTTTCTTGCACAATAGAAAAATAAAATTTTAAAAACTGAGTCAATTTTGTGATCTTTATAACAATAAAACTTTTCTCGAAATAGTACCTGTGTTTTGGGCTAGACGGATCCTAGATGCTCCTTTTAACACCTGGTTATCTTTATTGCCTTAAAGTTTAAGGAAAGATAGGATTAAATTTGAAGGATTAGCAAATTCTCGAACTCTATTGAGAAATTTAGAAATTTTAGTGGTTGAATTCTGATTAGTTGGATTTCAATTCTGTTTAGTTAGATTGGACCTGACTGGTTTAGTAGTGGGAGACAAAATGATTAAGGATGAATGGTTGTGATGGTCGGTCAAGATCGTGCCAAAAGATTAAATATATAGGTGTGTGTGGAGACAAAATTTCCTCAATTTTGTTTACAATTTTTTCTCTCCATAGCATCACCTTTTTCAGTCACTATGAAAAAGAAGAGGATGTAGCTAAAGGAAGCTCTACATGTCGCAACACTTGTATGAATTGAAGTCTGGTAGTAGAGAAATTAAGGAACTAGTGTGAATTGAAGAAAGAACTAAAGTAAGACCTCTTAAAAGCTTTAATATGATTATGGATTATAAGTTTTAAGGGTTAAACCCTTTTATTTTAACTGGTAAATAGTTGTCATGCTTAGTTGCTATGACAAAAGAGGCTTTGACGTTCAGACTGGCTAAGCTATCAAGTATAAGGAAGCAAGGTGAGTATATGTACCTTGCTTTTTAGGTGATAGAACATCGTTATGTTGTTGCATGAACAATGTTGAATATGTGTTTAGATGACCTGAGTTCATGGTGTGTGTGTACGGGATGAAAGAGTAGGTTGTGTATATACAACAACTATGTGATTACTTTCTAGTTGTTGGTTGCCTGTTTATGGCTGTTCATGGATGATTAGTTAATCTGCGTAATGTATGTGAAATGATAAATTGCATGACTGTGTCTGCGTGTTTATGAAATTTTGAGTATGGAGGTAGAAGTATTGATGAGTTAAATGAAGCTAGGATTGGGTGGATGGTTGGAAAAAGGGAGATTCCATTAGATTTCGCCATTCAGTGTTGCTAGGTGCAAACCATGATGTGCGAAGCTCAGAGCCTTGCAAAGGGGACATTGCGGTGTTCGAGCATCAGGGTAGAAAAGTCAAAAAGGAGGTGTGGGTGGATGGATAGGAAAAATGGAACACTTGCTAGATTCTACAAACCAATGTTGTTGAGTGCAAACCGTGATGTGTGAAGAGGACTCACACCGCGATTTATTTTTGCTTGTTGGTTTGATTAAGCATAAAGGAGTTACTAGTGTAATGGTTAAGTGGTAGTGAAATTGTCCTTAAAACTCAAGTTTGAATGCCTTCGTTTGCATTTCTTTTATAAATTTGGCATTTCCCTTATTTTTAACCCTATTGTCGCTCCTAGGGTTTAAAATGTAGCACTCGATGCCTAAACCATTCATCGAGTCCATGTAACATCCCTAACTCATATCTATTGTCAGAACAGAGTTTCGGAGCATTATCAAAACTTTCAAAAAATTTATAGATAAATCATGCACGTTACTATTCAAATTCTAAAATCATTCGTAACGTCCTTTAAATGGACCCTCGAGGTCCAATACGAGCATTAGAATCGAGTAAGGACTTAATCAGAACTTTTAAGAATTTCTTGCAAAATTACAAAATTTTTCCAAGGTACAGGGATCACACGCCCGTGTGGTCCAAGGGACACTCCCGTCTGACCCTAGGACACGCCCGTGTTGGAGTCTGTGTTCGACCTCGTGTAACTCTCTGACTTGTGCACACGGCCATGCAACATGCTCGTGTGCTAGGCCGTGTGGTTAATTAATTCAATTCAAAATTAGGTGCAGGCTTCACACGGTTAAGACACACGCCCGTGTCTCTTCCTGTGTGCTCAATTCTGAGCATTCAGATTCTTGAATTTAAGGTTCAAGGGACAAACGGCCTAACTACACACCCATGTACCTGGCCGTATGTCACACACGGTCTAGACACACATCTGTGTGTTTGCCCATGTGGACAAAACAAAGCCATTCCTAGCTTCATTTCTCACTCAAAATCACACCCATAACCTGCACTTGAATCACACATCCAAATACCAACCATTTCAAGCATTCAAATCAAGCAAATTCCATCATTCATCATGGCATATCATTTCATGCATACATGTCTATAATCTTACCTTAGTTAAGTCCTCAAGTAAGACATAATTTTATCAACCACTTAACATATATGTAGCTACCATAATTTGACATTACAAGTATATTAAAACAAACCAATACTAGCCCTTCATGTAATAGCCCAATTTCGATGAGGTCGAAACAGTAGTTTCGAGACCACAAATCCGAGTTAAAAAAATAAAAATTATTTTATTTATTTTATGGTTGGCATCATGATAGGAATGTCACATGAAAATTTTGATACGAAAATTTTTTCGATTGTGTGGTTAATTAGGTAAAGGACTAAATTGCATAAAATGCAAAAGTTGGATTCTAGTAACTATAGGTATCAAATAGCTATGGAATTTAAAACTTAAGGTCCTTATATGGTAATTAGACGATTGAAGAGTAGTTAGTAGATATTTTAATGACTCATCCATGGAACAATTAGAAAAGGCAAGGGACAAAATTGGAAATCACTAAAATTAAAAGATGGAAATTAAATAAAAATAAATATTCATCTAGTTTCATATCATCTTCCCCAAAATTTCTATGGAAACCCTAGAAGAGAGGAAGACAAATTGCTAAGCTAGAAAAGGTATGAAATCAAGTCCCGTTTTTAATGATTTTTATATTTTTGAAATCGGGATAGTCTAATCTTTCTATTTAGGGGATTAATTTGAAAAGTTATCAAGGTATGAAATTTGGGTCATGGATGAATATTGTAACAGCCCGATTTTTGGGCTAGTCGGAACAGTGGTTTCAGGACCATGAATCTGACGTAGAAAAATCCATTTTTATTTTTTTTATGGTCTAAAGTTTTATGGAGCAATATGTGAAAATCTCGTTAAAAAATTTTGACGTTTGGGCACTCAATTTAGTCAAAAGGACTAAATTGTAAAAAGTGCAAAAGTTGAGTTATACTTGTTAAAGGTGTCCAATTTCTATGAGATTTTAAATTAGAGGTCCTTAGTTGGTAGTTACACCATTGGATAAGTTAGTGGACAAAAATGGATATGGATAGTTAAAATTTCAAAGTTATGCATTAAGGGCATTTTGGTCATTTGGTAAATAAAAGAATAAAAAGGGAAATTCAAGTCAAAATTTGTGTCCATCTTCTTCACCTTGGCTGAATTTTACAAGGAGACCATAGCTAGGGTTTCTTCAACTTTCAAGATTGATTGTAAGTGCATCCTAGCCCTGTTTTTAATGCTCTTTACATTTTTGAAGTCCTCGTAACCTGATTTACCTATTTCTACCATTATTTTGAAGTAGGGTTCATGTTTAAATATTTACCCATGTGTGACATGCATGTATTTTGATGTTTTATGGAAGATATTGTATGTTTAAGGTGTTGTGATAAACAACTTTTACTAAGTGATTTTAGTGAAATGCATAAAAAAGACTTATTTGTAAAAGTTGTGAAAATGGGTAGTAGAAATGTGATTTGATGAAAAATGTGGATTGCTATGAGCATGATTTAGGTTCAGCTAGGTTGGGTAATAAACAAAATGGATACATTTCATTTTACGAGCCTAAGGACTAAAATGTAAATATGTCAAAGTTTAAGGGAAAAAATGTAATTTTACTATAAGTTGATTTTTGGACAGCATCGAGTAATGTGATAATTAAATAAGTTAAATTTGCTATTATAGATCAATAAAAATGAAGTTCGGACTTTGATCGGGTGAAAACAAGGTTATTGACGATTAGGCCCATTTCCTACCATTTTGTACCGAGGTAAGTTTGTGTGTAAATAATGCAATGTTATATTATGTATTTAATGCTTAATATTGCATAAATTGTACGGTTGTTTCTATGGAAATATTCAAATAATTTTTGACGACGAGAAAATCCCAGTTGAACCTTAGGAATAGTTTAGGATACAAGTGACATGTCACTAGGAAACCATGTATTATGTGATATATGTGAATCCAGGTGCTAGTTATGTACGTCCTATCGGTGCCTGGGTGGTCCGGCATGTGTTGCAGGTACCTGACAGCTTGTGTGAGTAGCCTGTGTAGCTACGTCTTAACTGACATCTTGTGTGAGCAGGCCCGTGATTAGCTCGTGTGCGACCCCTATGTGTTATGAAATATGAGGTAGCGTTGGCTACATATGTGGCACTTATGTAACAACCCAATTTTGGGCCTAGTCAAAATAGTGGTTTCGGAACCACTATTTCGGGGTCGGAGAAATTATTTTTAATGATATTTTATATGTTATAGCATGATTATATGAGTGCAAGAAAATTTTGGTGAAATAATCTTAGTGATTTCATGCTTAATTGCGAAAAAAGACTAAATCGCATAAAGGGCAAAAGTTTTGTTTTGCTAGCTAAAGATGTTAAATAGCTAGAGAACCAAAATTTGGGGTGTTTAAATAGCAATTAGGCCCTTAAAATGTTGATGGCCAGCCATGGGCTGGACAAAAGAGTTGAAAAGTCAAAAATTTGGTATTGCTGGTATTTGATGACATATGCAAAGACTAATAAATTAAACAAAAAATAGCCACCCTTCTTCTCCATCTTTCTCCATCGAAAATTAGGGAAGAAAAACCTCCATGGGAGCTTGAAAATTTCAGCAACATAAACCACTCTCATGTAAGTCATTTTGGTGTTGGTTGTTGATGTTTTTGATGTTTTTGAGATCATTGAAGCATGATATAGCTATTTCTATCATTATTTTGAACTAGGGTTAAGGTTGAAAAATTCACCCATGTGTGCCATGCATGTTCTTTGATGTTTAATGGAAGAAAATGAGTCTTGGTTGTGTAATAAACAACTTTTGTGAAAGGATTTTCATGGAAAACACGTAAATGGGCCATTTTATAAAAGTTATAAAATAGGTCGTAATTGGGTGAAATAGTGGAAATTTTGGGTTGCCGTAAGAGTAATAATTGGTTGGCTAAGCTTGGCTAATAAGGAAATTCAATAAAAATCAATTTCCGGGCCTAAGGGTAAAATGGTCATTTTGTGAAAGTCTAGGGGCAAAATGGTCATTTTGCCAAAAATGTGAATTTTGATTGTTGAAATTTATTTAGTGATCAAATGAGTGAACTTCATCATGTTAGATCAAGAAAATCGAGATTTGGGCTTAAATCGAGAAAGTGTGTGGTTAAGGACAAAAAGAGAATAATTAGCCGAAATAGCATTTGAGGTAAGTCTGTGTGATTAAATGAGCATGATATTTATGTCATTGTTATTATACTTCAAAATCTGTCTTGCCATGATTGTATTAATGTAACACCCCTTACCCGAGACTGTTGCCAGAGTCGAGCACGAGGTGTTACCAGACTTATCTTACCTGTTTAGGGCATAAAAAAATTTACTTTTAAAAAAAATATTAATTTGCTCACATTCATCCAATAGATCCTTAAAAAGGGCCCTCGAGGCCCTAAAATGTACAATTAGAATGGTTTGGGATCAAACAGGGAACATTAAAAATTTTCTGATTACTTACACAAATCAAAACAATTTATTTCACTATTCATAATAAAATGTCTATCTGCGTAACAGTCACTAAATTAATTATAACACGAGTTACGAAACTTGAAATTTAAATCTGTAAATTTCCCTGAAACTAGACTCATATATCTACTTACCATAATATTTCCAGAATTTTTGGTTTGGTAAATTAGTACATTTTATTCATTAAAAGCTCCCCTATTTTGCAGTTCAGCGGACCTGACCTCTCTTCACTAAAAATTGATTACTCATTATACAAAAATCAGATAATGTTTCTTTTTGTTTCTAATGAAAATAGACTGTAATATCCCGAATTAGGGCCTAATCATAATAGTGGTTTCGTGACCACAAATCTGAGATAGAAATAATTATTTTATAATTATTTTTAGGTTTATGATATGATTGCATGATTGTGTGAAAATTTCGGGACAAAATTCTATGCATAAAGTGCTTAAGTTGAAATTAGGGACTAAATTGAATAATTTGCAAAACTTGCATTCGAGAAGTTTTTAGTATGAAATTGCTTTAAAATATTAATGAGGAGGTCTTAAATAGAAATTTGACCAATTTCTAAAATTTTGGACAAAAATGGGCTTGTACATGAAAATTTTCAAAGAAAGGTATAAAAGGTATTTTGATCATTTGGTAATTAAAATTAATTAAAAGGGAAATTAAGGCCAAAATGTGTTCATCCTCTTCTTACCTTGGCTGAACCTTACCTCTCTCCATAGCTAGGGTTTCTTCAACTTCCAAGCTTCATAGTAAGTGATTTCAAGCCCCGTTTTTAATGATTTTTATGTTTTTGGAATTCCAGTAGCTCGATTTAGCTTATGCTAGCAATAATTCAACCTAGAGTTCATATTTGGAAAAATACCCATAGGTGAAATTTTTTCATTTTGGTGTTTTATGATAGAATATGAGGTTTTAAATTATGTTAGACAACTTGTGCTACTCGGTTTTAAGTGAAAACGAGAAAAAGGGCTTAATCGGTAAAAATACCTAATATTCATAAGTACATGTTAGAGTGTGAATTTGATGTTGCTATAAAGGGAAAAATGATCAGCATGTCATAAAACACAAGAAATAGGATGATGTTTAATTTACGAGCCTTGGGGCAAATTGTAAATATGTGAAAGTTTAGGGGCAAAATGGTAATTTTGAAAAAGTTTGTACTAGGGGCTGTTATAGATCAAGAGAAACAAGATTCAAGTCGTGATCGAGGGAAAAAAAGGTTACGAGGAATAGGCTCGATTGCTAAAATTTTGTATCGAGGTAAGTTCATGTGTAAATAAAGTAACATAATTTTTATTTTAAGCGATTTAATGTTATTTATATGATATGATATTTATTACCATGAAATATTATGCTTTGTGAATTATTGTTTGATAATATGCAAATTATATGAACAACTTGATAAGTATGAGATGCTAGCAAATATCGGTTTCTATATTTCGAAGAAGGTGATCAAAATGTGTAATTGAGAAGAATCCCATTTGAACCTTGGGAATAGATTAGGGTACAAGTGACATGTCACTAGGATGGTTGAGTTCCAAATTCGTTGATTTGAGTCTGAGCTCGTGAGATGTAACTAGGCATCCGAGCTCGTTGAGTTGAGTCCGAGTTCGTTTATGGGTGGGTTACATGGTAGCTTGACTACATAGATTTCAGAAGCTATTGAGCTTGTTTAGCTATGAGTATAACACTTACGTGCACACTATCCGTGTATCCGAAATTATATTCCAATGTGTTCAACGGGAGAATCATAAGAGAATAGAGAGAGTACTTAAAACGAAAGTGATTCGATGAGGAACGTGTTGAAGAAGTGAAAATGAACAGGTATGAGTTTAGTCCTTGGTTGAGAATTTGGTAAGACAAAATTGTGGTAAGATAGTAAGTATTCTTATGACATGAGTGTCTTAATAATGTTTATGTTGGATTGCATGATCATGTTACTTGTTATTTGCATGTGAACTTACTAAGCATTTATGCTTACTCCCTCATTTTCATTCATTGTAGTTTTGACAAGTCGGCTTGATAGTTGGGATAGGTCGAAGGCTCATTCACACTATCCGAAGCCCTAAATTGGTAAAATGGCTTGTATATTTTGAGTGTGGCATGTATAGCATACTCACTTTGTATAAATGATCGTATGATATGGTTATGGTTTGGTAAGAAAAGGGTTTGTAAATGATTAGCCATTGGAATGGCCAATCTAAATCATATTTGATGTCATGTATATTTAAAATGCTATTTAGTCCATGAAAATCTATAGTAAAGTAAAATTTGCTATAAAACAGAATATTGTCGCAGCAGTGACATGAATTTGAAAATTTACTAAAAATAGTAGAAATGGAATTAAATGATGAATAAGTTATGGTATCGAAGCTGATGAGTCTATTTTCATATGAAGGAAATGAAATAGGTAAATGAGTTATATTTTTATAAGATTTTAACTTTTTGTGAAACAGGGCCAGAGCGATTTCTAAATCCCCTGTTATGATTTTAGAAATTAACTAAAACTTTTAAAAAAATAATTATAAGTCAAGCTTTATATGAACAGATTCCTTAGTGAGTCTAGTTTCGGGAGAAACAAACGGCATAGTCTTCTGAGTTCTGTACAAAGAGAAAAGTGGTTCATAGTGAACAGAGGTCAAAGCAGTCGAATGCTGAACTCTAACTTTGGAAAAATTACGATTTTGCCCCTAAACTTTTGCATATTTATAATTTTACGCCAAGGCTCGGAAATGAAACTTTATCCCTAATTCTTATGTTTTATGACATGTTGATCAATTATTTACCTATGGCAACATCAAATTCCCACTCTAGCATGTACTTATGACTATTAGGTATTTTTACCGATTATGTCATTTTACTAGTTTTCGCCGCTTAAAATCGCTTAGCTCAAGTCATTTAACATAATTTCAAGCTTCATATTCTACCATAAAACATCAAAATAAACACATTTCACCGATGGGTATTTTTCCAAATATGAACCCTAGGTTAAATTATTGCTAGAATAAGCCAAATCAAGTTACCGGTACTTCAAAAACGTAAAGAACATTAAAAACGGGCTTGGAATCACTTACTATGAAGCTTGGAAGCTTGAGAAAACCCTAGCTATGAAGAACCCTTGAAATTTCAGCCTAATGAAGAAGGTGGGCACATGTTGCCATCTTTTTCCCTTTTTTAATCTTTTAATTACCAAATGACTAAAATACCCTTCATTAAAACCTTAGTTATTTTTATCCATGTATGTCCATTTTTGTCCATGAAAACCTAATGGTCTAATTACCATTTAAGGACCTCTACTTCAATTATACTCTTCAATTTAATCTTTTAGCATCTAAAACTCATATTTATCATCTTTTACAATTAAGCCCTAGTACGCAAATTAAGCATGTTATCTACAAAATTTTCCATCGATACTCTAACACATACATCTAATCACTCGATAAATTATAAAAATTAATCAGAAGAAACTTTTCTATATTAGATTCGTGGTTTTACAACCACTATTCCGTTTAGGCCCTATTTTGGATGTTACATTCTCCCTCCTTTAGGGATTTTCGTCCTCGAAAATCTTACCTGTGAAAAGATTTGGATACTGTTTTCGCATAACCTCTTTAGGCTCTCATGTAGCTTCGTCTACCCCATGGCAATTCCATAATACTTTCACAAGTGCAATACTTTTTTTCCTTAGTTGCTTGACCTCTCAAGCTAAAATCTTTACCGGTTCTTCACCATAAGTCATATCTTGCTGAATCTCAACCTCTGTCTCTAAAATCACATGTGAAGGATCTGAACGGTAATGACGTAACATGGACACATGGAACACATTATGAATCTTCTCTAACTCTGGCGACAAAGCTAACCGGTATGCTAATGGTCCAACTCTTTCAGTTACCTCAAACGGTCCAATAGAATATGGACTTAGTATGCCTTTCTTGCCAAATCTAAAGACTTTCTTCCATAGGGATACTTTCAAGAACACCTTATCACCAGCTTGATACTCAATCTCTTTTTTTTTCAAGTCTGCATAAGACTTCTATCTATCTAAAGCTACTTTCAAGCAATCTTTGATAACTTTCACTTTCTCTTCAGTTTTTTGACTAAATCAACCCTGTAAATCTGATTTTCTTTAAGCTCTGTCCAATACAAAGGTGTGCGACAATTACGTCCATACAAAGCTTTATAACGTGCCATTTTCAAACTCGACTGGTAACTATTATTATAAGCAAACTCTACCAACGGCAAATATTTCTCCCAATTACCTTGAAATTCTAAGACACAACATCTGAGCATAACCTCAAGTATCTGAATAACTCTCTCTAACTGACCATCAGTCTAAGGATGGAAAGTTGTACTAAAACTCAACTTTGTGCCCAAAGCTTCCTGTAACTTCTTCCAAAATCGCAAAGTGAATCTCGGGTCTTTATCTAAAATAATCAATAACGGTACTCCATGTGGTCGGACTATCTTTGAAATATATAACTCGGCCAACTTGTCAAGTGAATAATCTATACGAACTAGAATAAAATGAGCCAACTTCATTAGCTTATCAATCACAACCCATACTGCATCTTTCTTTCTCGATGTCAACGACAATCCCGTCACAAAATCCATGGCAACTCAGTCCCATTTCCACTCAGGAACTAACACAGGCTACAATAAGCTTGAAGGTACCTGATGTTTGGCTTTTACCTACTGACAGATCAAGCATCTAGAAACAAACTCTGAGATATTTCTCTTCATTCTTACCCACAAATAAATTTTCTTCAAATCATTATACATCTTTGTACTACCTAGATAAATAGACAAAGAACTGTTATGTGCTTCCTCTAAAATCTTTCAAATAAGCTCATCATTCTTTGGTACACAAATCTGATTTCTGAACATTAAACAACCGTCAAAATTGATCTGGAAATCTGACTTTATACCTGACTCACACTAAGCTCTTTTGGATTGCAACTCACTGTCAGCTTTCTAAACTTCACAAATTTCTTCAAGAAACATTGTTTTAGCTCTTAATTCGGCTAAGATAGAACCATCATCCGATAAGGTTAAACTAGTGTTCAAAGCTCTTAATGCCAATAAAGATTTTCTACTCAAAGCATCAGCAACTACGTTTGCCTTACCTAGGTGATAATTGATCACTAGTTCATAATCTTTAATCAACTCTAGCCGTCTTCTTTGCCTCAAGTTCAAATCTTTTTCAGTCATCAAATGTTTCAAACTTTTATGATCAGTAAATATTCGACACTTCTCACCATACAAGTGATGTCTCCAGATTTTCAACGCAAATACAATGTAAACTAATTCTAAATAATGTATCGGATAATTTTTCTCGTGTGACTTTAGCTATCTAGAGGCATAAGTAATTACCCTTCCTTCTTGCATAAGTACACAGATAAATCAACAATGCTTTTAACTTGTCAAAACTCTGTTGACACTTTTCATTCCATTCAAACATGACATCTTTCTATAACAATCTTGTCAATGGAGTAGCTATCATGGAAAATCCCTCTACAAATCGTCTATAATAATCATTAAGACCAAGAAAACTTCTGACCTCTGATACGTTGATAGTGTGAGGCGATCTCCGATGTCCTTATGATTTTTCGAGTTGGCTTTATGATACCATATAAAAAAGAGAGAGAAAAGAAAGGGAGTAAGCATAAAGCTTAGTAAGTTTGCATGTAAATAAATAGCAGCATTCTAAATGAATTATCAAGATAACCTGAACCTTTCGAACATGGACTTATCTTACCATCCCTTTGGTACACTCTTTGAATTTTCTATTGAACCATTTGGAATACTAAGGATACACGGGTACCTTTCCTTTTTAAACTTACCATTGTCATGTCTTGACATGGTCTTACGTGGTATCCTTACCTTATGAACTCACTATTGCCATGCGTTGACATGGTCTTATATGGGATCTTTGCCTTATAGTAGTTTATCAATGCCATGTCTTGGCATGGTCTTACATGATTTCATTGCCTTGTAGAACTTACCAATGCCATTCCTTGACATCCTTAAACCCTAATGTCATGACATTTGTATCCTACACATTCCTAATGTTCAACCGGAACTTTTAAGTATCATTTCTCCGTCAATTCTTACTTGAATCATCAAGAAATAAATTTACAAAATAAATATATAGATGTTGAAAAATAACATCATTAATTATAAATAATAAAACATTGCATTTATTTACCGCAAACTTACCTCGATACAAAATACGATCAAATATTTTGATTTAGTCCTCAACCTTTTTCTTTCCTCGGTCTAACCTCAAATTTCATTCTTCTTGATCTATAATAGAAAATTTAACTTATTTAATATTCACATTTATCAAAACAGTCCCTAACTCTAACTTTGGAAAAATTACGATTTTGCCCCTAAAGTTTTGCATATTTACACTTTTGCCCCAAGGCTCGGAAATGAAACTTTATCCCTAATTATTTTGTTTTATGACATGCTGATCATTTATTTACCTACGGCAACATCAAATTCCCACTCTAACATGTACTTATGACTATTAGGTATTTTTATCGATTATGTCGTTTTACTCGTTTTCGCCGCTTAAAATCGCTTAGCTCAAGCCATTTTAACATAATTTCAAGCTTCATATTCTACCATAAAACATCAAAATAAACACATTTCTCCGATGGGTATTTTTCCAAATATGAACCCTAGGTTAAATTATTGCTAGAATAAGCCAAATCAAGTTACCGGGACTTCAAAAACGTAAAGAACATTAAAAACAGGCTTGGAATCACTTACTATGAAACTTGGAGGCTTGACAAAACCCTAGCTATGAAGAACCCTTGAAATTTCGGCCTAATGAAGAAGATGGGCACATTTTGCCATCTTTTTCCCCTTTTTAATCTTTTAATTACCAAATGACTAAAATACCCTTCATTAAAACCTTAGTTATTTTTATCTATGTATGTCCATTTTTGTCCATGAAAACTTAATGGTCTAATTACCATTTAAGGACCTCTACTTTAATTATACTCTTTAATTTAATCCTTTAGCATCTAAAACTCATATTTATCAACTTTTACAATTAAGCCCTAGTAGGCAAATTAAGCATGCTATCTACAAAATTTTTCATCGATACTTTAACACATGCATCTAATCACTCAGTAAATTATAAAAATGAATCGGAATAAAATTTTCTATCTTGGATTCGTGGTTTCGCAACCACTTTTCTGTTTAGGCCCTATTTTGGGATGTTATAGTTAAAGTTTATGTTGATGATATTGTATATGAGAAAGTGAGGTCAAATGTAAATAACATTTGTGTTGATTGAATGCTTGGAGATTTGATGGAATATGTTATTCCATTGAAACAAGTAAGTTGTATGTAAATAATACAACTACATTGTTATTATATGTGTTTAAATTGATATAGCATGAATTACTTGATTGTGGAGTATGTATGATGAATATTGAGATAGTAGAATTCTTGTTTGAACCTTAAGAAACAATTGGAATATTCATGCCATGACATTCGAGTTATTTGTGTGCCAGTATAAGACATGTCTGGGACATGCATCGGCCTTGAGATGTAAGCCAGTGTGAGACATGTCTCGGACATGCATCGGCTACGAGATGTGTCAGTGTAAGACCATGTCTGGGACTTGGCATCGGCACAGATATGTGAGAGCTTGTGTAAGACCATGTCTGGGACATGGCGTTGGCCTCAATTTCGATAGTTAGTGTAAGACCATGTCTGGGACATGGCATCGACTTGATAGATGAGCCAGTGTAAAACCATGTCTGGGGCATGGCATCGGCATTATACCCTATGTTTGAGGCTTAGTGAATATCCAATAGCTTTCCGAATGGTTCAACGGTGAGAGTTACGGTTTAAGCTAAATGAGAAAGTTTATGACCATATTGTGAGTGGTACAGGTACTTACATGAAATTGATGAGATGTGAGTTCAATTCATGTTATATGATTAGTAAGGAATGAATATGAGCATGTTGAGTAACACAGGTATGTATGCCAAGCTCATGAGAAATGATTTCAGTTTATGATGCACATTTAGTGAAGATGTAAATAGGTAACTCATGCTTATGAGAATGATTTTGTGATGACTTTATGATTATAGTTCTATACTTATGATGTATGAAAATGTAACCTTACCAATGTGGTGAAAATGAATTAATATGGTGTGATAAACTTAGTATCATTAATTTACACTAAAATAGTTTTGGACATCAGCCATAGTCCGACTTTGAAAATCCACCAAAAATTGTGGAAATTGAGTTAGAGGCTGAATAAAATATGAAATTAAATCCTAACGAGTCTAGTTTCACATAGAAGGCACAGTGTAAGCAAAAGAGTTTCATATTATGAAATATTTAAATTTTTGTGAGACAGAGTCAGAATGACTTCGAAATCCCCTATTCTGATTTGAGAAAATCATTGAAAAGTGTAAAAAAACTATTTATGGGTTATAATTTATATTATTAGAATTCTTAATGACTCTATTTTTTATGATAAATAGACAGAAACATCATCATAGTCCCGTATTATGAGATAACTTAGTTTTAGTGAAGAGGGGTCAGAACTGTCAGACAACGAAAAAGGGGTAACTTTAAGGAATAAACTGTTCTAATCGGCTAAACTAAAAATTCTAAAAATTTAAAGGTAAGAAGATATGTGAGTATAGCTTTAGTGAAAATTAGCAGAACTTAATTTGGAGTTTTTTATCTCTAGATATAAATAAATTAGTGATTGTGACTCGAGAAAATAGCTTGACTAGAACATGAATAAAAATGCAATAGGGTTGTATTACCATGTGAAGCAAATTGATAAATTGCTTATTATTTTCATACGGTCTTACTAAGCTATAAAGCTTACTCCTTTCCCTTCCTTTCTTTTAGTGTTTTCAGGTTAGCTCGGGGTTGAAGATCGTCGGAGGTAGCATCAAACTATCAAGTCGCTACCTTCGGAATAATGAAGCATATATTAGAAATTTCAAGTGAGTGGCATGTATAGGGATCTAGTTGATTGACATGTATTATTTTGCTTTAGCCAAATGTGTTGGCTTATATTGAGTTATATGTATATGGCCATGAGATGTGGCTCATATTGATTTTGGCTTGTAAACCTAGCTATTCATGTCATGTCTAATGTTTATAAGGTGATTATGTTTGTTTGCCATGCACGGTTAGTAATATGACATGTGTGTTGGATGTATGCTGTATGACCAATTGAGGTGTTCATAGCTATGTAGTAATCACATGTTTTAAACACAACGTGATAATGATTGAACTTGAGTGGTTGATGGATGAGTTGGTAATCATAGTATAATGGTAAAAGTGGTCATCAAATGACAAGTCTTATGAATGTGAGATAAAAAATCTAGTCTTGGTATTGCATGAGTAGATGCATTACTTGTAAGAGGACATGTTAATGTTAAGGATATGTGTAACACCCCAAACCCAGCCTAGATGTTATGGCCGAATCTGGCGTGTCACATCAAATCGTTTTTCAAAGTTCATCTTTCCGGTAAAACCATTACTGAATCTAAATCCATTTATTATTATTTAATTAAAATTCACGTCAAAACATGTATCATTACGATTGCCTTTGGTATGTTACTTCAGTTAAAACCGCGGAAGCATTTTCAAAACTTTGTTGTTGGAACTTCGTGTTCCTTAGAAAATCATGCTATTTTGAAAACTCGCGTTTTCCTAGACTAGCAGTTTAATATTAAAAAACCTCAATCCAAATTAAAACTTAAAACCCACCAACGGCCTTCTTACATAAATTAAAACCCAAAACGAAAATCTATTATCAATTTAAAGAAGCAGAAACAGTAGTGTGGCCATCCCCGAGTTCCTCACAGCTCCAAACCATCTAAGCTTAGAGATTACATGTACAGTTAGAAATAAAGTGAGTTTACGAAAACTCAGTGTGTAATCCCAATAACAAACATATAGTACACAACAAAGTATCAGTACAGTCTGGGCCAAAGCCCTATTCAATAATAGTACAGTCTGGGCCTTAGCCCTATACAGTAGCATTGTGGGCATAAGCCCAATACAGTATTAGTATAAATGCATAGTGCAACACATCCCATACCAGCCCGCACACCACCCATACCAACCAACACACTTGTGGGGATATCAATTGACCCACCCAACTAGCACACCAATATCGCAGCAAAGCTGCCAGTAATAATGATAACGCAGCATAGCTGCCAGTAACAGTAAGCGTGGTAAACCACCAGTAATAATCATCGTGACATAGTCACCAGTATAGTACTCCCTCCAAATCATATACCCATCCCCATGCAGTATGTCATATCATAATTATTAAGTGTATGCAGCATGCTGTAATCACAACCAGTTTCATAATATCAACACACATCAATTAACCAATTGCTAGGACATAATAATCATTTCGCCAGCCAGGGGTAAAATCGTAAATTTTTACCCCTCAAGGGTATTTCGGTCATTTAACCATTATAGGGTCTCGATACCATTAATGACCTCTTGGAGGGTCTTTGGTCATTACAAATAACTCAAATAATCCATATGGCCAAAACAGTGCCAATGGTCCCGAGGCCCATTCCTCGGCCCAAGTGGGTCCACACGCTCGTGTGGCCCATCTAGTCCCTTTTCGGTCGTGACTATGCGATTTCACAACCCAAACCACAGTCTGCCACCTACCGCACAAATTTACCCGTGTGGGCCTGCAAGCCCATCGGCCCACACGGTTCATCTCGGCCTTACGAGGCCCAAAAGTAGTGCAAGCCCACAAGTTTGTCGTGGTGACCCCTTCGGTCGTCACCTATAGTGTATGGCTCGGTTTACCCAAGAGCATTCCAATACTTGAGGAACCTCTCATGCCGTAGTTTCGGCTTTTGATCGATACTGATAAGGGTGCGGTTACACACATGTTAACGAAACCGCCCAAGTTTCTCAACTATCCAACCTTGTCTCAAGAAATGCGATCTACAACCCTTAGACCACCGATTGAAAACGATCGAACAACTCATGCCGATCTACTGCATTAACAGCAGATTTTATTAGCAATAAGTATAAAATCCAAAGCTTGATACCTATAGTCCAAATAAATCCCAAACTAGAGTTAGAAAGATTTGATAACTAACCACAACTGACAACTTAGTCTTCTTACCCTAGTGATTAGATCGAACGCCAAAAAGGAATTTGTACTACTTTGAGTGCTGAAGGCTCCCCTTTATCTCTTCGAGAGTTAGAATCCAGAGATCCCAAATATGCAAAAGGAGTAGAGAATTAGCATCCCTAACCAAACATTCCACTTGAGAAGGAAATGAATGAATAATAGGCACAAGAAAGAACACTTACCCCAAGACCAAACGATAGGCCGAAAAGATGCTAGCACAATAGATGCTTGTCGGAACTTGATGCTCAAAAGAAGCGAGTGCACAGGAACAAGAGGCACAATAATCACCCAAGAAGGGAAAATAAGAAGAAGAAGAAGATGAACAGAGAAGAGAGTAAGAGTGGTTCGGCTAAAGAAAACTGAAAAGAGAAAATGATGAAACAGAGAAGATCAAGTCGACTAATGGTAAAGGAGTATGAGAAAAGAATTGAGGGAGATGAGAGAATCGGCTAACGCAGAAAAACAAGGGAAGTAGTGCTTCACCAAACAGAATAAGACCGAAAGAGAGAATGTTCGCTTGACTAACAAAAAAAGATAACAACCAAGAGAATAGAAGAAGAAAGAAAATATGCAAACGAAAGAATCTGGAGACAGTAGAGTACTGAAATTGAGTAGAGGAGAATTCAGCCACTTCCACACCATACAAAAACGTCCTAACCTTCCCCAAACCGAAACCAAGGGAACCTTAGTGCTCCATTCGGCCACAACCTCCAACCAACACCACATCCCTTGATTTTCTCCCCAATTCTCTCCCCCTATCCCTCTACAATCTCACCAACCTCCCATTCAAATTCAAACCAAATCCCTTTTACCAAGCCTCCAACCACTTCTGTAGAGTTTGAATCAAACTCCACCTCTTGTGCCACCAAAACATAAAATAAAGCCCCCCTTGGTTTCCTGGGATTCGAACCCATGCCCATACGAATGCACAACACGCTACTAACCACTAAGCCACAAGGCCTTCTGTGTCACCAATCAACCATGAATATTTATAAAGCCTAAGTGCCAGCATTCAGGTTCTTTTAAGAGCGAAAACAAAAATGCTGCAAAAGCCGAAACTTGAACCCAGAACTACTCAGACACCCCTAAACACACTTAAATCAACTAACCATTCAAGAAAACATAGACTATATGCCACAACAAGCTAAATTTCAGACCCCATATTTTTGGTGCGTTACAATTCTACCCCCTAAAAGAAATTTCGACCTCAAAATTTACTTGGTGAAAATAAATAAGGGATTGATGCCACATCGACTCTTTTGGTTTCCAAGTGGCCTCTTCCGTGCCGTGATTGTGCCACAGTACTTTGACCAGAGGAACAGACTTCTTCATCAATACTTTAACATCCCGCTCCAATATTTGCACTGGTTCTTCCTTGATGGTTAGGTCAGGCCTAACTAAAATTTCCTCGTCAAGTACGACGTGCGAGGGATCAGAACGATATGGCCTAAGCATGGAAACGTGGAACACGTCGTGAATATTCTCCAGCTCCGGGGGTAACTCAAGCTGATAAGCAATCGGTCCTACTCGCTTAAGTATCTGGTAAGGCCCAATAAATCTAGGGCTCAGCTTGCCCTTCCATCCAAACCTCATAATTTTCTTCCACGGCGACACCTTAAGGAAGACATAATCCCCCACAGAGTACTCGATCCTTTTACGCTTTAAGTCTGCATAGGACTTCTACCTATCAAACGCCTCTTTTAACTGCTCTCAAATCAACTTTACCTTGCTTTCTGTATCAGCAACTAACTCCGGCCCTAAAATTCGCCGCTCACTTAGCTCTGTCCAACAAGTAGGGGTACGACACCTACGACCATAAAAGTTTTGTACGGTGCCATCCGAATACTGGATTGATAACTGTTGTTATACG
Source organism: Gossypium arboreum (assembly GCF_025698485.1). Classification (NCBI taxonomy): domain Eukaryota; kingdom Viridiplantae; phylum Streptophyta; class Magnoliopsida; order Malvales; family Malvaceae; genus Gossypium; species Gossypium arboreum. Next base: position 30,750,745 of record NC_069078.1, read on the forward strand.
CAAATTCTACCAATGGTAAATAATCCTTCCAATTGCCCCTGAAATCCAAAACACAGCTTCTCAACATGTCTTCTAATATCTATATTACTCTCTCAGACTGTCCATCCGTCTTTGGATGAAACACAGTACTGAAATTCAGTCGTGTACCCAAAGCTTCGAGTAACCTTTTCCAAAACCGAGATGTGAACCTAGAATCTCTGTCCGATATGATAAACACTGGTACCCCATGCAGTCTTACAATCCAACCACATATAACTTGGCCAACTTCTGTAATGAATAATCAGTGCGGACTGGTATAAAATGAGCTGACTTAGCCAGTCGGTCTACAATCACCCAAACCGAATCCTTCTTAAAAGGTGTCAAGGGTAAACCACTCACAAAATCCATAGTTACCCTCTCCCACTTCCAAAGTGGAATCTTAACTTGCTGTAGTAACCCAGAAGGTAATTGGTGCTCAGCCTTAACCTGCTAGCACGTCAAGTACTTACTCACATAATTGGTAACTTCGCGTTTCAACCCAGGCCACCAATACATCTCATGAAGATCTCGGTAAAACTTATTCCCACCAAGATGCATGGCATAAGGGCTACCATGCGCCTCTCGCAGAATCGACTGCCTCAGCTCAGAATCATTCGGTATACACATTCTTCCTCAGAAACATAACACCCCTTCCCTGATCAGTCCAAATTCTGAAGTTCTACCCTTTTCCACTTGCTGAAAACGAGGAACTAGTGACTCATCCAACAACTGTTTCTCCTTAATTTGATCAGTCCAAGTCGGTCTTACTTGCAATTCAGCTAACACACTACCATCATCGTACAAGCTAAGACGAGCAAACATTGCTCTTAAATCAGAGACAACTCTGCGACTCAGCGCATCAGCTACCACATTAGCTTTGCCTGAATGATACTTAATTAAACAATCATAATCCTTAAGCAACTCAATCCATCTTCGTTGTCTAAGATTCAACTCCTTCTGAGTAAGGAGGTATTTGAGGCTTTTATGGTCCGTATAAATAATCGTTCTTTCCCCATATAAATAATGCCTCCAAATTTTTAGCGCAAACACCACCGCCGCCAATTCCAGATCATGAGTGGGATAATTTGCCTCGTGAGGTTTAAGCTATCGCGATGCATAAGCAACCATCCTTTTTTCTTGCATTAACACACAGCCTAATCCAATGTGCGATGCATCACTATAAACAGTAAATTCCTTTCCAGGCTCTGGCTGAATCAAAACAGGGGCCTCGGTCAGAACTTTCTTCAATTTCTCAAAACTCTCTTGTTGTTTATCGACCAAACAAACAGCACCCCTTTCCACAACAATTTAGTCAACGGTGCAGCTATCATTGAAAATCCTTCCACAAAATGTTTGTAATACCCCGCTAAACCCAAAAAATTTTGAATGTTGGATACTGTCCTTGGTGGTTCCCATCCTAACATGGCTTTAATTTTCCAAGGGTCGACCCTAATCCCCTTGGAAGACACCACGTGACCCAGAAATTTCACCTCTTTCAACCAAAACTCGCACTTACTGAATTTTACGTACAACTGCTTCTGTCTCAGAATTTGAAGAACAATTCGCAAATATTTTCATCATGCTCCTCCTCAGTTTTTGAATACACTAAAATATCATCTATGAACACTACTACGAACCGATCCAGATAGGGTTGAAATACTCAGTTCATTATGCCCATAAAAGCAGCTGGTGCATTCGTTAACCCAAACGACATCACTAGGAACTCATAATGACCATAACGAGTCCTAAACGCTGTCTTATACACATCAACTTCCTTAACCTTTAGCTGATGATACCCAGATCGAAGATCTATTTTGGAGAACATAGTAGCTTCCCGCAACTGATCAAATAGATCATCAATCCTCGGCAAAGGGTACTTGTTCTTGATGGTCAGCTTATTTAGTTGACGATAGTCGATGCACATGTGCATGGACCCATCCTTCTTCTTCATAAACAAAACTGGTGCTCTCCACGGAGACACACTCGGTCGAATGAACCCTTGGTCTAACAACTCTTAAATTTGAGACTTTAACTCCACTAGCTCCTTTGGTACCATTCTATATGGGGCGATGGACACTGGAGTTGTCCCTGGTAAAAGCTCAATTCTGAATTCAACCTCTCGGTCTGGAGGCAAGCCCTGCAGCTCTTCCTGAAAAACATCTATAAACTCCTTAACAGTTCTAACTTTTCCAACAGTAAGACTTTTAGTCTCAGAATTGCTAACATACGCCAGGAAAGCCTCACAACCCTTGCGGACCAGCTTCTCGGCCCTTAACGGTGATATCACATTAGAAAAATAATCCCTTCGCTCCCTTATTACAACCACCTCCTCATCCTCTAAAGTCCTCAACATCAACCGCTTAGCAGTACAATCCAACTTCGCATGATGCTTCACTAGCCATCCATGCCTAAAATAGTATCAAATTCCCCGAATGGTAGTTCCATCAAATTTGTAGGAAAAACGACCCCTTGAACTTCTAAGGGCACACCCTTGAACAACTTATCCACTCTGACCAATTGTCCTAGCGGACTCAACACCGTCATTTCACTAGCAGTGCTCTTAGATTGAATACCCAACATTCCAGACACAGTGTACGTAACATACAAATACGTGGATCCAATATCAATTAAGGCAACATAAGGCAAGTTATAAATCAGGAACGTACCAGTTATGATGTTAGGGGCGTCACCATCTTCTCAGCGACGAGCAGTATAAACCAAGGCTGGTTGTCTCGCCTTAGTATTACCTGTGCCCCTGCCCAGTGCTCCACGTCGTCATCCAAACCCATTTCCACCTCTAGCCTGTCCCCGACCTCCCAAAGGCTGACCACCCCTCCCAGGTTGAACATGACCCTGTCCTGTTACTTGCATCTGAGTAGGCCTCTGAGGACAATTCCTAACTTGATGCTCTCTAGACCCACATCTGAAACACGCTCCAATCTTTTTCCAACACTCACCTAAATGAGATCTTCCACAGCCAGCACAGGGCTGCGGTCTTGCAGCAGCAACAGGACCTGCAGCTCGAACTGGCCCATACAACTTGGCCCTCTTAAAAGCCTTACCTCCAGAACTTGAGGATCCAAAGTCCCTCTCAACTCTGCCCCTATCTTTCTCTCGGTTCTGGCACTCATAGCGCTTCACTTTTTCAGTAATCTTCGCTTTCTCAACAAGGGCAGCAAAGTCTCGCTCCCTCTGTGGAGCTATCAGAATTCTCAATTCATCGCGAAGTCCATCTTCGAACCGCACACAATGTTCATACTGAGTAGCTACTATCCCACGAGCATAATGACTCAACCACAGAAACTCCGCCTCATATGCCGCCATAGTCATGTTCCCTTGGGTCATGTTCAGAAATTCCTTCCTTCGGGCGTCCACATAACTTGCACCCACATACTTCCCTTGCAAGGACGCTTTAAAGAAATCTCATGTCAGACGGTCAGCTTGTGTACCTTCCCTCATAGTGAGCCACCATTAATAAGCCTCGTCTCGCAGTAACAACTCTACCCCTTTCAGTTTCTGTTCCACAGTACAGTCAAGATCATCCATAATCCGCTCCATAGCCTATAACCAATATTCTGCCACATTCGGGGCTACTCCAGAAACACCCCTAAAGATCTCTGCCCCATTGGATCAGAGTCGCTCAGAAATTGACCCTCAGGCTACTGACCCTGTACTCACTCCAGCAACCCTTTCGTGAACTCGTAGCATTGTCTGAGACAGAGCATCATCTCCAACTGCTCGATCATGAGACTCGGTTTCAATTATCGGTGAAGCCGGTGTCTCCCTAGCAGGCATGTGCCCAAAGCTGAAGACCCAGCCTTAGCACTCCCTCGGCCTCTACCACGGCCTCGCGTACCCCTTCCACGAGTACCTCTAGTGCTCATATTGACACGCGCTTTATCTAGATTTTAAAGTTTTATGCCATCAGTTCAAAATTCCAGTTTATTATTAGAAGATATTTTATTATAAACAATATTCAGAGTTTTGTTCTCGCAGATCAAAATTTCACTACCAATATTGGTCTTCTACAGTCTCAGTTTGTTCTAACCAAAGATTTAATGCTACCAACTATAATAGTTGTAATATCCTGAATTAGGGCTTAATCGGAATAGTGGTTTCGTGACCACAAATCCGAGATAGAAATAATTATTTTACAATGATTTTGATGTTTATGATATGATTGCATGATTGTGTGAAAATTTCGTGATGAAATTCTATGCCTAAAGTGCTTAAATTGAAAGTAGGGACTAAATCGAATAAGTTGCAAAACTTGCATTCTAGAAGTTTTTAGTATGAAATTGTTTTGGAATATTAATGAGGAGGTCTTAAATAGCAATTTGACCAATTTTAAGTTCATGGAAAAACTAGGACATGGAAGGAATTTTTGGAAAGTTTAGTAGTAAGGGTATTTTGGTCATTTAGTTATTAAAATGAATTAAAACAAAATTAAAAGCCAATTTTGTCCATCTTCTTCATTAGGCCGAAATTTCAAGGGTTCTCCATAGCTAGGGTTTGTTTCAAGCTTCCAAGCTCCATAGTAAGTGATTCCAAGCCCCATTTTTAATGTTCTTTACGTTTTTGGAATCCCGGAAGCTCGATTAAGCTTATGCTAGCAATAATTTAACCTAGGGTTTATATTTGGAAAAATACCCATAGGTGAAATTTGTGTATTTTGATGTTTTATGATAGAATATGGGGTTTTAAATTATGTTAGACAACTTGTGCTGCTCGGTTTTTAGTGAAAACAAGTAAAATGGCTTAATCGGCAAAAAATACCTAATAGTCACAAGTATATGTTAGAGAGAGAATTTGATGTTGCCATAGAAGGGAAAAGTGATCAGCATGTTATAAAACATAAGAATAAGGAATAAAGTTTAATTCCGAGCCTAGGGGCAAAAGTGTAATTATGCAAAAGTTTAGGGGCAAAGCGTAATTTTTAAAGTTCAGTATTAAATGCTGTTTTGATGAATGTATGTATTAAATAAGATTAATTTGGTATTATAGATCAAGAAAAACAAGATTCAAGTCGTGATCGAGGAAAAGAAAAGATTGTGGACTAAATTGCAAAATCTTTATATTTTGGTACCAAGGTAAGTTCATGTGTAAATAATGTAGCATAAATGTTATTTTTAAGTTATTAATGTTAATTATATGATATGCTGATTTTTAATCATGAAATATTATGCTTTGTGGTTAATGTTGAGTAATATGCAAATTATGTTTACTACTTGATAAATATGAATTGCTCTTGAGTATCGATTCGATATTCCATGGAAGACGGCAAATGTGAGATCGAGGAAAAGCCCGTTTGAACCTTAGGAATAGATTAGGATACAAGTGACATGTCACTAGGATGGTTGAGCATCCGAACTCGTTGAGTTGAGTCAGAGTTCACTTATGGATGCAAATGTCTGAACTCGTTGAGTTGAGTCCGAGTTCGTGAGATGTAACTAGGCATCCGAACTCGTTGAGTTGAGTCCGAGTTCACTTAGGGGCGGGTTACATGATTTCTTGATTACATATGTGGCACTTATGTGCAAATTATCCATGTATCCGAGTTATATTCCGATGTGTTCAACGGGAGAAATTTCTAGTTTAGTGGAAGAGCACTTAAGATATAAGTGACGTTTTGGGTAAGTATTGTGAAATGGACACTTTGGACAGGTATGTTCTTAACCCTCGGGTTGAAAATAGATACAACAACGATAAGGTGGTAAGATGATGAATGATGTTTAAAGATGTGATATATGTTTTGGTGGTACCATGCTAAAGTTGTTTGGGATATTTGTATTGTTATGTTACTTGTTATTTACATATGAACTTACTAAGCATTTATGTTTACTCCTTCCTTTTCATTCATTGTAGTTTTGAACAAGCCGGCTCAGGAATCGGGACAGGTCGAAAGTTCGATCACACTATCCAAAGGACTTTTATCTTGGTAAATGGCTTGTACAACTACTTAAGAATGGCATGTATAGCAATATACTTATTTTGTGTAAATAGTTTTATGATATGGCCATGTTTGGTTGAGAAAATGTTTGATATTGATAAGTCATGGTGATGGCTAATTTAGATCATGTTTGATATCATGGAAGTTTAATAGGTTATCTAGTTCATAAAAATTCATGGAAAGATGAAACTTGCCTTAAAACAGAATATTGCTGCAGCAATGACATGAATTTGAAAAATCACTAAAAATAGTATAAATGGAAATAAATGATGAGTAAGTTATTAAATTGAAGCTTAATGAGTCTATTTTCATATGGATTGAACAAAACAGGAATATAAATTATATTTTATGAGATATTTAAACTTTTACGAAATAGGGCCAGAGTGATTTCTGGATCCCCTGTTCTGACTTTAAAAATTCATAATAAATTTTACTAAAATAATTAGAAGTTTTTATTTATATGTACAGATTTCTTATTGAGTCTAGTTTTAATAGAAACAAACCTCATAGTCATTGAAATTTTGTATAGAGATATATCTGATTCGTAATACACAGAGGTCAGAGCAGTCGAACCCTAAAACAGGGGATACTTTAATTAATAAAATGTACTAATTTTCCCAATAAAAAAATTCTAGAAAAAAATTAGTAAATAGATATATGAGTCTAGATTCAGGTAAAATTTATAGATCTTGATTTCGAGTTTTGTAACTCGAGATATGATTTTTGTTGTAACTGTGATGCGAGTAGCTAGAAAGCTGTGAACGTAGAAACAAATGATTTGAAGTTCTTAAATTGATAAATTATGTTCGGTAACCCCTCAAGCTCGACTCCAGGGATGGTCTCGGGCATGGGGGCGTTACAATAGTTTTCCAGCATCACACTTACAGCAATAGATACTAGCAGAGAACTTACAGATTTGGTGTCGGAGACTCGGTGTGCCACACTTTCCTGAACCATATTTCAAACACCTTGTAACACCCCAAACCCGACCCAGACGTTATTGCCAGATCTGACGTGTCACATGGACTTACGTCTTAGTATGCATTCGTTGGTTTAAGTGATTGGGGTGGTCTTTGTAAAAACAGCGGTTGAATGAAAAGCCGGTTTATCAATTTTTAGGCTATCCATTTGTTGTGCTTGTTGAGTCTTGGAAAACGTTCATTAATTTTGAAAACCCGCGCAACCTAACACTAGCAGTTTCGACATAGTATAAATATAATTAGAAAATAAAACCATAGCGAAAAAAGAAATTAAAATAGCGGCCTTATTACAACTTAAAACCCAAAATTAAATCGAATATAAAATAATAAAATAAACTAACTTAGAAAAACCAACTTTGCAGATGATGTGGCCACTCAAGAATCCCTCACGACTCCAAGCCCACTATGGTTGGGGATTCCTGCAGAGATGAAAATAAAGGGTGAGTTCAGTAAACTCGATTGTGTAACATAACCCAACCATAGCCCAAAACAGATCAAACTTGAGTCGACTTATCGGGCCTTTGCCAAGTCTGAAATCGAATGAAACCCATAGGTCCATAGCAGATCTGAAACAAATATATCATGAATGCAGAAATCCCAACCCAGAGCCATCCATAACACCCCCGTACCAGCCTTACACTATGTGGGCAGACTACTCGACCCACCTAACCGCTACACACCATAGAAATTGCAGCGAGGCTGCCAGATATTGTGAAGAAGTCACCAGATACAGATATTGTGGCTAGGCCACCAGAAAAGATATATATATATATATATATATATATATATATATGTGGCGAAGCCACTAGATTGCAGCAAGGCTACCAGATATTGTGACAAAGTTACCAGAACAGATATATGTGGCAAGGCCACCAGATTGCAGCGAGGCTACCAGAACGCTTCCTCCATCAATATAAACCCATGTCCCATGCAACAGAAATAATATGTCATGGCATACATATACAGAAACAGAACATCATGCTTTTCAGAAAAAATAACCTTAGGGGTAAAATCGTAATTTTGCATGCATAAGGGTATTTCAGTAATTATTACCTATTGCTAAGGTTTCATGCTCATTCTAACATTTACCAAGTAATCAGAACTACTTACCTCGTCTTTTTACCAAAGTGGGCTCGTTGGCCCATTGGCCTGTTTTCGGCCCATTAAGCCCAAAAATACCGTTGTGCAGGAAAATGCACACTCTACAATCTAATCATCCAAATGCACCATATTCATTAACAACTATCTCACAAACGCTCGCACGCTCGCGAGTTCAAAAAATATCAACATTTCGGTATTTCGGCTTTTACCGATTCAGTCTAAGGGAGGGTGTCGTTTACACACCTGGTTGATGATGATTGATGACGATATCTCCCACGCGATAATCCTACAATTGATCACTAACACATTAGACTTATGAATTAACTATAACTAACATAAATCCACGTCAACTAACCCAATCATCACACAAGTTAGTCATTTACGCACGAGGGGCAAAATAGTCATTTAACACCCTAGGGGCAAAATGGTAATTTTACCCCACAAAGGTATCTCGGTAATTCTACCCTACAGGGGTATTTCGGTATTTCTACCCTACAAGAGTATTTCGATAATTCTATCTTACAGGGGTATTTCGGTAATTCTACCCTACAGGGGTATTTCGGTAATTATACAACTTATCCACTTGGGCCTACGGACCCACTGGGACCACATGGCCCATTTCAGCCTATAATATCCTGATTTTGGGCCTAGTCGAAATAGTGGTTTCGTGACCACAAAATCCGAGATAGAAATAATTATTTTATGATTATTTTAAGGTCTATGATATGATTGCATGATTGTGTGAAAATTTCGTGAAGAAATTTTATGCATAAAGTGCTTAAATTGAAATTAGGGACTAAATTGAATAATTTGCAAAACTTGTATTCTAGAAGTTTCTAGTATGAAATTGTTTTGAAATATTAATTAGGAGGTCTTAAATAGCAATTTTACCAATTTCTAAGTCTATGGACAAAAATTGGACATGGATGAAATTTTTGGAAAGTTTAGTAGTAAGGGCATTTTGGTCATTTAGGGGTAAAATGAATTAAAATACAAAATTAAAGCCAATTTTGCTCATCTTCAACCCCATGGCCGAATATAGCAAGGAGAAACCATGACTAGGGTTTTCAAGCTTCCAAGCTCGATTGTAAGTCCGTTCTAGCCTCGTTTTAATGATTTTTACGTTTTTAGAGTCCGTTAGCTCGATTTAGCTTATGCTAGCAATAATTTAACCTAAGGTTTATATTTGGAAAAATACCCATAGGTGAAATTTGTGTATTTTGGTGTTTTATGATAGAATATGAGGTTTTAAATTATGTTAGACAACTTGTGCTACTCGGTTTTAAGTGAAAACGAGCAAAAACTTAATC